>NW_022900930.1:3642487-3662190 GCF_012274545.1 Fukomys damarensis | reverse complement strand
AAAAAAAAAAAAAAAAAAAAAAACAAACAAAAACAAAAAAAACACAAACTCTTTTCCCCCTCAGCCACATGACCTCCTCTGGTGGAATGGGACTCTGTTACCTAAGCGTTTATGGACAAACACTACCAGGCACCTCCCCGAAGAGGCGTAGGAGCCCCACTGCGCCAACAGGAACTTGGAATCTGAGCAGCCACCCTTCCTGCAGCCACCACCCTCCAAGTCCTCAGCTTCTCCAGAGGAGAGCTCTGTGGAAGGGAAAAGAAAGCTCAGGAGGAGGAACAGGCCAGCTCTCCAGGAGACAGGAACACAGAAAATGATGCCCTTGCCGTCTCTCCTGGGAGCCACTGTAGGGCAATTTCAAGTTCTCCTTTACAGCAGCTATAATTAAGACAATAACTCAAAAGTTTTAGAAAGGCAGCCAACATGAAAGTCATCCATGTATTCCTAGTACCTTTCCACATGTCCTGGAAAAGGGAGCATTGCCTGTGAATGGAGAGTAGCAGTGGACAGGTGACAAGCTTGAATTCGACAGTGGCAGGAAGACAGCACACAGCCCCAATGGGAGCATCGCGTTCAGCATCCCAGACCTTTCTCTCAGAGCTTTCCAGCAAATGCCATGATAGCTCGCCTTTAAGTGAGCTCAGAAATATTAACGCCCCCTCCGTTCTTCCAGGACCTCTCAAAGTCCAGGGACTTCTTCTGGGTCACAGGAGGCCTCCTGCTTTCTCTGATGGGTCAAAGGGCTGCGCTCTTCTTTCACTGCCGGAATGTGAATCCGTAATCACTCTGCTCCTGCTGTGGAGTTGGCTGACCCCCAGGAAATGATGGTTTTCATCAGCGGCGTACCGTGAGCTGCAGTGGTATTCAGCATGAAGAACGCCAAGCCGAGGGGGGAAAGTTCTTCAGAGACGGTTGACTGGCATGAAACCATTGGGCGTTCAGGGGAGTAAGTGTAACTTCCCAGTTCCATACCAGGAACCCCAGCAGTGCAGGCTGCGCGCTCATCTGCTGTAGTTGGTATGATCATGCCCACCCCCCTCCTGTTGCTTCCATTGTCTCCAATTCTGGTCCTCAATCAATATTGCAGCTGCTGCACATGCACGAGCGCCCAGGCACATGCATGTACACACACAGACTCTCACTTGTCCACCCCTGGCAGCAGGCAAAGGTCGCAGTATCGTAAAGATGTTACAAAGATTAACCTCAAATTGGCCGTGTGATGTTTGCAATTTTCCCCTATTATGTGTTTCTGTAAATATTTCCATTTAAGCCTGGTGTGGTGGTGTGCGCCTGTAACCCTAGCACTCTGGGAGGCTGAGGCAGGAGAACTGGCAGTCCAAGACCAGTCTGGGCAAATTAGGAAGATCCTGCCTCAAAGTTAAAAATAAAAAAGGGTGAAGGTACAGCTTGGTTCTCCTGGTTGTGACAATTATGGATGAATGGACCTTACTGCAGACTCTTGTTTTCTTTTCTTTTCCAACTTGGTACACAGTTTGAGGGCTGGTTTTAAAGTCGTTGGGATAGAACTGATGCCAAAATGCCCAGTTTTTCCATTCACCCAGTTAGCTGCCTGTAAAACAGGTCTAAAATTATCCCTAGTTCTAAGCCCTCTACACAATCAACCTCTCCAATATAATAATTCTAAAACCTTTCTTGATTCCTGCTTTTAATAAAGTACATTTACAGAGGATATGAATTCCAGATTTGGTTTCAGACTCTGGGGATGTATATTCCTCTTCTGGAACTTGTATATCCGGTCCTGGGATGAAAGCGGGGAGCGGGAGAGAGTCCACGGCATAACAAGCATTCCTTGTATTTCTTCTGTCTTTGCACACTAAGCATGCAGGGGCGAGACAAGCTAAGCTCAGCATCTGGTTAAAGTCAGGTAAGGAGCACTCTGGGGGGAAAGCCGAAAGTCAGTTGCCAACCTCTTTCTCTTTTTAATGTGTTTTTGAGGATGGATGAGAACTACAGCCAATAAAGTTTTCAGTTTTGGGTGACACGTGGAAGAAAAAACGTAAAAGGGAAAAGAAGCTCTTAGTTGAGTCAATATTCTCTCAGCTCTGTACCCCTGCAGCATTTGGCATAATGCAGTGTGAGGTCTCACCGCCCAGCTGTGCCCATGCCAGAGGAATATCTCCAGCATAGCACTGTCCTGAAAGAAGGCTGGCAGAGGTGTGTGGTACTGCTGAACGCAGGAAACAGGAGGTCGGCTCTGGAGCCTGCAACACGGGCGTCTCCTGCCATGGTTTCGTGGTGTCTCCTGCGGAGTCTCGGAGAGACTCACGGCCCTACAGGAAGTGCAGCTGGGTGGGTGGTTTGAGGCTCTACTGCAGTTTCACTGCCCAGTTAGTTGCCTTTGACCAGGGCTAAGCCAAATCATCTCTGAACCTTGGTTTCTGTGTGTGTGACGCGGGGACAGTCATATCCACTTCACTTGTGTTCACGCTGGCCCATGGTCCAGATGAGCCTTTTCCTACACTCGAAAAGGCACAGGTTGGGCCATGGGTTGGTAGGGTCACTAACACTCACCCTGTTGTGGGAATAGAGCACAGCAGATTTGAAGAAATGTTCTGACTTACCCTGTAAGCGCCCATTCCATTGTGACGTGAGAAACTAAATTTACTCCAGCTCTCTAATTTCAGTGCATTCCCATGCTCTGGAACAATTTTCCTTTAGATAACTCAGTCTCTTCCTGGAGCAATGCCCAGAGTTTCGGATGTCGCTCTCCTTCCCTTCTCTCACCAACATGGTGCCTGGGCACAAAAGGTGAAGAAGGGCAGACAGGGATCTGGCGTGTCGGTTGAAGTGCGACTGATCTGAGCTTATCCCTGGACCGGTGACCCCCAGTCCAGCCAGCTCGTCCCACCCCTTGGCATTCTGCCAGCCTGTGCTGCTGAGAACTCCAGGTTGACTGGCTCGTGGCGGGTTCTGTCTCCTGGCCAAGTTAGAACCCAGCCTCCTTTTTACCGAAGTGAAGCCTCTTCCACTGTTGTCTTTCTGTCCTGTGGGCCCCCGGGTCTGGCTGCTATTCCAGTGCGGTCAGGTCTCTGGAAGTTCATTTTATAGTCCTCGGCTCAGCGCCGTCTTGCCCACCACAGTCCTCCCTTTCTGGTAAGTCTTCCGGCCAATGCAACCAGCGTCTGGACCCCACCCCGCCAAGGACACGCAGGAGAACCTGAGCTCTTGCCACACCACACAGGAACTGGGGGGAGCTTGGGAAAGCTGAACTCAAGCCTTCCAGTGCCTAACCGCTCGGTGCTGTGCAGTTTACTATGATGTGGCCACCCCCAGACTGGCGCAGCAAGCCCGTTTCCACACAGAGCCTTAAATGTGAAATGGAGGAAAGGTCTGCACGACGATTTTAACCGACGCACGCTTTCCCCTCTGTGCAGCTCAGAGACAGAATCAAGAGCAGTGTCTCTCCAGCTTCAGTCTCCTTTCTCTTTTTCATGATCCTATGGGACCAGAACTGTGAGGCTTCCTGCCTCTCTAATTCATCTTCCTCCTCCTGTCCTAAAGCACCTAGCCTCCTACCCAAGTTGCCGCAGACAGACACAGTGCTTGCCAGCCTAGACGTAATTCCATGATCTGAGTCCTCCCTTCAGCCTTCAGGCTTTGTTTCTTGTTATATTGCATGGGAAGGGGGCTAAAGAAATTTACAATAATCTCATTTCTCTTTCAGTAAAGCCTAGCTGTTAGAACTGTCGTGTCTGTGAGAAAGAGAGAGAGGGAGAAAGAGAGATGCCACTCATGGTTGGAACTTCAATATTCACCCTTTCTTGCATTCACACATATGAGCTGGTACACGTATACATTCATGCTGTAGAAATCTACACGGTGAAACACATCTCCGGCATAATGGGCCGGGTGAAGGGGCAGCTCAGTCAGTGAGGCACAAAAGGGCAAAGTGTATTATTGTTATTCAAGAGATGTTACCCCTATTTCAACCAAATGACCTTCAGAATTCCTTTCATCTCAAAAGAATTTGATTCCTAAGATAGTGCTTGAAAATGCAGTTCAGAAAGTATGACGCACTTTTCAAATGTGCACTTATACACTAACTTCATTATTATCATTACTATGTTTCCAAAGTGCTAGTCCCTCAGAAATTGGCCTGGAGCGGCTTTACCTTTGATGAATGGCTACTTCCCCACGCTGATTCCGAATGATGCTTTAGCAGCCTCCAGCAGCTTCTCTGCTGGTAAAACTGTTTCATGAATTATTCTGAGGCATCTGCCTTGAGCTACTTTCCACTTTAATGTATTACTTCCCAGATTATAATCAGATTCCGCTCTCTGTGGTCTTTCATGTGGAGGACTCTCTTTATCCCTATCCCTGCCCTGCTGTTACACCTCCTGAGAAAAAGCGGCCACCATGAACTGGGGAAGAAATCGAGCAATGGGGCCCTTAGCTGCTCAGAAAGATGGGTAGGCAATCCCACCACAGGAGAAGAGTGGCCATTTTAGTGGAGGCAAGAATTAGAAAATAGTATTCACCTTAAACTCTTTGTCACCTTTTACGGAAACAATAATCCAAGAAGTAAGCTGTTATGGCTTGGGTCTTAAGCATCCCCTCAAGACCCATATACTAAAGGCTTAGTCTCCAGCTTGTGGTCCCACTGGCTTTAAAAGGCAGGGCCTAGTGGGAGGAGGTTAGGTGATTAGGGTCAGGCCCTTGAAAGTAACAGGACCTGACTCCCCCTCTTCCTCCTCTTTCTCTCCTCGTCTTCCTCGTCCTTCTCCTCCTTGTCTTCCTCTTCGTCCACCTCCCCTCCTCCTCTCCTCAATCTTCCCCCACCTTCTTCTTCCTCTCCCTCCCTCTCTCTCCCTCCCTCCCGCCTTCCCTTCCTCCTGGTCACCACGAAGCAGACGCAAGCGGGGACTGTGAAGAGACCAACTTGACAGGAGGGAGGAGAGAGAACGGAGACTCTGGGAGGAATCTAAGAAACAGGGCTTGTTATGACAGCTCAAGGAGCGCTAGCCTGGTGGGCTCACGGCATGCAATGTTATGAGGACCGCTGCACTTTTTGGGTGATTGGGAACAAGATAAGCTATAATGCAGAAAGTATCTAAAGCTGGACAAGCTCTTCTCTGGGTATTTGGCTGGGCTACTCTAAAGGCAGTAGGAGAGAAGCACAAATAAACTCTAGATGTACATACAGCAAAGAAATAGAAATTCCTGATAACTGAACGAATATAGCCAGTAAGAGAAACAAAACTTTTTTTTTTTTTTTGGTACCGGGGATTGAACTTGGGTCCTTGCGCTTGCGAGGCAGGACACCGAACCGCTGAGCTAAATCCCAGGCCCAAAACTAAATTTTTTTTGGTATGAGAGGTAGGAAGAAGGATGACACCTTTGTGACTAAAATTATCAGCTGACTGGAAAGGAGAGCTGTGGTGGGCGGAGGGTTTCAGGGAAGAACACCGCTCACCTGACAATCAACACAGACCCGAATGGTTCTGCCCACCGGCAACTGCACCTGTTGTTCCTCAGGCATCAATTAAAGAATTCAAGAACCTGCCTACTTCAAAAGATGGCGGCAGGGACAGGAAGCTGCACAGCCCCGCCAGGAGTGCTCTGGGCTTGTGCTGACTTTTCGAATCATGCTCCACTGCTTGCTTGAGGTGGGTTCGTGAGGTTATAAAACTTCTCTGTGCCTGCGTCTTCTCAGCCACAAAAAATGGGAATGATTATACCTACCTCATAAATCAGATCATTTGTCTTAAGCACTTAGTATTCAACACAATGACCCAACTTAGTAATGACTCAACAAATGTTAGCTATTTATTACTTTCATCAAATAAAATAAGTACTAAAACCATTTATAAATTTTAAAGTTTCCAACAAAGGAGATATTTTGGAGAGATAGCAGTGGGGCTGTGCAGAGGAAAGTTTCAGGGTCTTGGTTTGAATCCTGCGTCTGACACCAGTTAGCTCTGTTACTCAAGGCAACATTCTTCACCTACAGAAAGTCTCGATTTTCCTCCTACAGTTAATGCAAATAATTATCTGGAAGAGATGATTTATGTAACACTACTTTGTAACCTGTAGTAATTTTTAAAGAAAATGTATTAGCTATTATTGTTATTCATAATATGTATTAAAACCCACACTTGATTGGTGTGTGATGGCAGAAAGAACATCCAGTTCCTTGGAAATGCTTTCACTTTACCTCAGAATAGCATCTCCTACAAATCTGATTTGTACAGCACTATAGTTCGGACACTGAATGTCCCCCACACACCTAGGTACTTAAATCTTAGTCCCCAAGGTGGAGAACTGGGGGGTGGCAGAGTCTTTAAAAAGTAGAAGGGCACTCCCGGAAGTCCTTAGGTCATTGTGGTGTACTCTCAAGAGATCAGGGAAGACTTCCTTTTCCTCTGTTGCTCCCTGACCATGAGGTGAGCAATTTGTTCTCCCTCACGCTCCCTACCATTGTCACCTACCACACTCTCGTCCTAGAGGCCTAAAAGCAATGGGTCCACCCGGGCATGGATTGAACCTTTAGAACCACGAGACAAAGTGAACCTTTTCTCTTTTTAAGTTAGTTATCTCAGGTGTTTTGCTGCAGTGATAGAGAGCTGACTAACACACAGGTTTCAGGACTCACTTGCCATAGGGGTGCTCAATAGTCCCTTAAGGAGAAGGGGGGTCTTGGGTTACTCTACACTAGTATGAGCTCTGGAAATGGGCAGCAGCCACTTGGAACAAAACCACAACCCAGCTTGGCTCATTCAGTATTTATTTTTGTTAGGGAAATCAGTAGGGTGGGACTGGGTTTGGTGGGACTGGAGGTAAAGGAGTTGGTCAGCCATAAAACTGAATTCTCGTCTTTAATCAGTTCCTTTAGGAAAAGCCTGTCTTCCTTGTTTCTGAGATACCCATGAGGACTGCATCCCCTCCAAAGTGAAGATCCCTGCTACGCCTGCTGGGTGGCACTGAGTCATTAGTATGGAAGGCTCGTAAGAAAGCAAAGCTTTGAAAGGCAGGACAGAAACAAATTCTGACTTGACCTCAAATTGCTCCTGAAGCCCAGGGTCTGCTTTTCCATGCTGCACATCAATCTCAGAGCCTGAGGTGGAGGGTGGTGATGGGAGACTGGCAAGATGGGAGCAGAAGTTCCTGGCGCCCTTCAATCCGGTGTGACACTTTAGACAGCAAGGACGAGCCTTTCATTAAGAATCTCTGGCTTCTTCCTGTTCCTTGGCAGAACAGAGTCCACTCATGGCCTTGGGCGGAATGGAGCAAAGATGTTAAGTCAGCACCCTCTTTGGCTGGCATCTGAGAGGGACAAGCCTGGCTTCCCAGCCCCCTCCATTATGTATTTGTGCAGTTTTAATTATTTGGCTATTATGTTCATTTACTCATGAAGATACTAAGTGTTGCTTGCAGAAAGGAAACAAGGCTCAACACTTCTGCTGTGAATCTCTGCATTGATCAACTTTGGGGAGCCACCAGCTCTTCCCCAGCATGGAACCAGCCTGATGTCAGGGGTCCATTTTCCAGCCACAAGGTGCAACCTACAACGTCATAAAGCAAGACCACCCTCATCCTGGGGCAATAATAATGGGTGGAATTGGCTAAAGGTCTGGCTCAGGCCTTGCAGCTCTGAGCAAGGGGTTTTGCCTGCCACTTCTGGCTCCGAGGGATCCTTAGAGGAGCGACCTTTGGGAACAAAGTGTCTGGGGAAAAATGCAACTGATACATTTCAGAACGTGGAGCTTTATTTTGCTTCACAATGTTTCAAAGTGACATTTGGCAACCATAGTTGAAGTACTTTAGTGTTATTAATATGGATTTAAAAGGTAAGGAACTACTCATCATTTCTTGGCATCAATTTTCAACTGATAACTATTCGCCCCTTCCAAATCCTTTATTTTATCAGAGCAGGAGAAGAAGGAGATAATAGGAAATCTTGCCTTCTACTTTAAAAGCAAAGGCATTTTCTTAAGTGCTTTATGTTCAAAGTAAAAATGTATTGTTTTGAATGCATCTCTGTTTAAATGGACTCACCACGCGGACATCTGGTTTAATTATTTTGCACAGTCTCTCTGGGAACTGAGCTGCAGTCCGCTGTGTCCCAGCTATTTTGTCAGGAATAGCCATTTGGATAGAGGAAACAGAGTAATTTAAGTAATTTGTAACAAGAGCTCATCCTCTGCAGGTCTTCCTGAGAGAAGGTGCACCTTCTTGACTTTGAAAGTAATTCCCTTGTAAACATTAAAAACCTGGAGAGGCGTTAGTTAGCGTAGAGGGTGGCAAAGCAGCAAAACACTGGTCCCAGTGAACTCCTTCATGTCCACACTGCCAGATTCTGAGCTCTGCATTTTCAACTACTTCGGAGAAGTGGGTCTCCGCAGAGGCAAAGTGACGCAGAAGTAGAAATTCTGAAGCAATTCCGGCGGAGAGTCCTGAGAAGTTTCTTCCTTCACCCTGCTTCCCTCGGGTCTAGTGAGCCAGCAGGTGGCCCCTGAGGATGAGGCTATGCGGTCACCCTGCTATCAGCGGACTCCTACCTCGGTCCAGATCAGCCAAACAGAAGATAAATGGTGACACCGACTTCCAGCCACCACAGACACAGTGCTGGTGATGACAAGAGGAAAATGCTCGCCTCATTCTCCTTCCAGGTGCTTCTCCATCCAGGTTTTTTTGCTTTCGTACCTTTAGATAGAGTGACGTCAGGCCTAGACGTGGCAAGAGCAGCCCCGCTCCCCTCCTGTGGCTGTTAGTTTACAGCTTATTGTGCACTGCAGTCTCAGAGGAGGCTGAGCAGGTCTTAACTCCCACGGGATAATTGGCACCTGGGGTGAGATTGTAAACTCATCACTGTCCTTTTGAAGTGACCTCTGAAGCTGCTTTCATTTTCTGAGCCCATCCGGCCAGGCTGAGTGGAGGCCTCCCTCCTTGGTCCCATAGGAGGCAGAGCTTGGCAGAGCCGGGCCGGGTGGGGGTGTGGACGGGGACCTGCCTGTCGCATGATCCTCAGGACCCCGTATGTGGAATTCTCAGGCTCTGCCGTGACTCCCCGGTTTCTCAGAGGCGGTGTATACTTTTATTTTTGCCTTCTTCTTCTCTTGTTCTGCCCAAGCTCACTCTGTGGAGCTGGTGTCTTCCATATTTACTAGTCAGATAAACCCCACACTTTTCAGATAAACGTCTAGCACCGTTTTTGGTTTATGTTGTCCAATTCTTTGTTAGAGGCAAGAAGGACCTGGGACACTTTTGACTGGAAAGCCATTTCTTTTCTTTCTTTTTGTTTTTCGATACCGGAAATTGAACTCAGGACCTTGTGCTTGCAAGGCAGACACAGTGCCAGGGAGCTAAATCCCCAGCCCCCGGCAAGCCATTTCTAAAGGAACAGCCAACAACCAACCCTCGGGTAGGGTCGCCTGCTTTTGCCTGGGGCGATCACCTCCAGGAATGAATGTGGGCTCCAACCTGTCTTCCCCCAGCCCCTGTCGCAGGATGAACTTTCAAGTTTCAGCCCCTTTGAACCTGGTAAATGGAGCTGCTCCCCGCAAAGCAGAAATCCTTTGTCTTCTCCTTTTCATTACAGACAGCCATGGCCTGTGTACTCCCGGTGACCGGTGCTGCGGAGACTCTGCAGACCAGAATCTGTGCGACTAAGTGAACAGTACACTCGCGTAGGAGTGGGTTAACTCAGGCCCCGAAGTTGGACACAAAAAAGATGTACTTGTGCCTCTGCAGCACGTCCATTGCTAGTCCAGGGAAAGTGTGTCTCAGGTGGTTCTGCTCCATCAGTCACTCAGGAATTCAGGCAGGTGGAGGCTGTAGCACCTGTACTTGCAGGGTCTAGAACACAGGGTGCCTGGGAAGGACCCCGACCTCTCACTTGCTGCTCAGTGCTGTAGTGCTTTTCCTAAGAGTGACGGATGTCAAGCGTACTCACCTGTACGCTTGGTGTGAAGGGCTGGCTCCATCTAATTGCAAGGGGATTGGAAGGGTTGAGTCTTAGGCTGTTTTGTTGCTATAACAAAATACCACAGGCTCCATTGGGGAAAAAAAGAGGTTTACTTAGTGCGTCGTTCTGGTGGCTGCAAAACCCAAGCAGCGTGGTGCTGCATCCCGACAAGGATCCCTCATCTGTGTCACCACAAGGTGGAGAAGGACGGCAGAATGTGGAGAGACCAAGAGGCCAGGTTGACCCTGCTATATGACAACCTGTTCTCGTGATGATTTCTGTACCCCACGCTCACGAGATGAGCATCGGTGCTTCCCAAAGTGATCTCCCCGCACCCTATTTTTCTTCAGGTCCTACCTCTTAAAGGTGTCACCTTTCCACATGTATTTTTAAAATGGGGATTGAGCCCAAGGCTTTTGCACTGAGTTCCATCTGCAGCCCATTGTAATTATTTTTACATTTTGAGACAGTCTTGCTAAGTTACCTGGCTTGGGCTCAGACTTACCGTCCTCCTGCCTTGGCTTCTATCCCTTACATTGGGCACCAAACCTCCAGTCACGCGATCCCTGGTTCTGGTCTTCTGTACACCTGGAAAGAACTAGATCTTGGTGCCTACACTTTTGTTTCAAGCATGAAGTATTTGTTTGCTTAATGGAATGAATACATGCCAGGACCCCAGGGAGGGTCTCACCCAGGGCACTGTGGATGGTTCCCAAATCCTTGCCAGACTGCTTCTGTTGCCCCAAGCAGGAACTGCGGGGCTCAGAAGACTTTTTTTTCTCCCACTGAAAAGGTCAAAGATGAAAAGTGCTTTGAGAAACACTGTTTAAGAAGCCAACTGCCTGGCAGCAAACCCTGAGCAGCGGGGACCAGGCTGCACCAACAGCCTCTGGCTAGTTGACCCCTGGTGTTCTGTGGTCCCATCTGCCTACAGGCGGGCAGACTCAGCCTTCGGCTACACTCAGAATTCATCTTCAGCAAGGCAGGCTGGGCCTCATCTGAGATGCCAGAGTTTAACTTACTGGAACAAAAAAACCACATCAAAACCCCATCACATGACAGCACTAACCCCACATCAGAACGCCCTGCCTGGTGTAGACGTCTTGAAATATAATGTGTATTCTTCACTGGTAATTAAGAACATGTGGGCCCCGTCCTAATTATAGCCCACCCTTAACATGTTTTTAATTAAGGATTGAGAGACTTGGGCTTTAGGGCCCAGAACTGACCCAGCTACAACGTGGAGGCTGTGTTAACTGTGTTTAATTTCCACAGAACTTAAAGAACCCACATACGGTAGGTACTCAGACATTTTTTCTTTATGACCATGATATAAGGTGTGATACATGGGCAACAGAATATGTATGAGTCAGCTTTCCTGCTGCTGGGACAAATGTTTGGAGTGCACAGCTTCAAAGAGGACATGGTTTACTTGGCTCGCGGCTTCAGAGGTTTCAGTCCATGGTTGGTGGCTCACACGGGAAGAATGTCATCTCTGAGGAGGGAGTGGGGGAGAAAGCAGCTCACCTCTGGGCAGCCAGGAGCAGAGCAGAGAGGACAGCAGCTGGATAGGCCTTCCAAAGGCACTGTCCCAGGGCCACCTCCTCCCGAAGTGCATTCAGCTGTCAAAACGGCACCCATTAACCCGCTGATTAACATAGCGCCCTTATCCAGTCACCACTCCAGGGGCCTCTTAACCCTAAGTAACTGACAAGACTGACTGGGCTAGGACAAATTCAGCTGAAGTTACTCTGTTGGTTCGTGGGAGGATGTAGACAGGTGCTGCCTCTACATCTTGACGATGAGTAGAAAAAGGTGGTCATTTTCAGGATCTGGCAACCACCAGCAAACCTCACTATTAAAAACACCAACAGGGCTGGGGATTTAGCTCAGTGGTTCCGCCGTCTGCCTCGCAAGCACGAGGACCCAAGTTCAATCCCCAGTACCAAAAAAAAAAAAAAAAAAAAACAACAGTTTTTACTGTTTATTCCATATCTACCTATGGACACTTGCATCAGTATCTGAAATCAAACCCAAGGCCTTGCTCATGCCAGACAAGCATTCTACTGTGGAGCTATACCCTAGCCAGTGAATGCTCAGGTCTAAGGGATTGCCCAAAGAATTTTGTGTTGATTATTTCACTTAAGGAAGGAATTCTAGTGTTATCCTTTTTTATATATGAGGAAACGGGCTTAAAATAGTCAAGGAAGCTGAGTGTGTTGGCACATGCCCATAATGCAAACACTCTGGGGGGCTGAGGTAAGAGGCTTGCAAATTCGAGCCCAGCCTGGGCAAGATATCAACTTAGCAAGACCCCATCTCTAAATAAAAAATCAAAAGGGATGCAGCTTACTGTGAAGGCCCTGAGTTCAACCCTTAGAACTGAAAAAAACAAGAAAGAAAGTTAGTTTAATGAACTTATCTATTCATGTATCAAAATGTTACATGATACCTCAATATGTGTACAATTTTTATATTTTTATGTATTGGTTAAAATGTTAAAAAAAAAACAACTTTGAGGGCTGGGGATTGGCTTAGTGGTTCCACCGCCTGCCTCACAAACACAAGGGTCCAAGTTCAGTCCCCGGTGCCAAACAAACAAACAAAAAAAGCTGAAAATTTTTCAGGAACTTATCCAAAGCCAAACATTTAAGAAGTAGTAGAGCTGAGTTCCACACAGGTCTGTCTGGTTGCAAAATCCATGTATGATTCAAATAATTTCCTTTTAACAATCCAACTGGCAGAAAACTTCAAAAATACAAAAAGAAGGAATCAAATAAGTATTTATAGCCGGGCATGGTGGTACACACCTGTAATCCCAACACTGAGGAGGCTGAGGCAGGAGGTTCACTTAGAGTTCAAGGCCAGCCTGTGCTACATAGCAAGACTCCGTCTAAAAAAGAAGAAGAAAAAAAAGTCTTTGTAATCCGCTGTCTGAAAATGTCCACCTTCAGAGTTTGGTGAATGTGTATCAGGGGCGTTTTCTGGTTAGATGTCACGGGCAACTGGACTTACTGTTGTTGGCCTTTGTCCACTTCAGTGGACAGTCCAACCCCAACAAGGCAGTGTGGGTGACAAGTGTGTGGAAACCTGGAGGCCACCTGCCACCCGCACATCAGCATCATCCCCCGCCCGCTGAACAACCTGCCCTCTCCTTCACACGTGCCTCCCTCTCCTCGAGAACAGCAGGACCACACCGCCACACTTTTCCTAACGGGCACCTCACACATCACCTTGCTCTGGAGACGACAGGACCCACTCTTCAAAGCCAGAGCCAGGAACGTAAAATGAGTAAATTCATCTGCATCTCCCTCACACATTGCCTTACAAAAGCGAGTTGATGCTGTTTAGTAAACAACTTTATTTTCCTCGAGTATATTCCAAGATATAGGAGAAATCTTAAGGCTTTTTGCTTCTGATTATTAGAGCTGATTGATGTGAAAGAAAAAGCAGGTGTCCCCGTGCACCAGGAGATCTGGAGCAACACTGTTTCAATATCATCCTTTTGAGAAATGAGAGGCATTCTGACATATTTAGGTTCAGTACATTTTGATCTAAAGTATACTGGGTGAAAGAAAATTTTGTGCAGGTCACCAAGACCTGAGCAGTAAGGCCAGGGATTTAGCTCAGTGGTGCCGCCACCTGCCTTGCAAGGGCAAGGTCCTGAGTTTGATCCCTGATTTAAAAAATAAATAAATAAAAAAAGACCTGAGCAATAAATGTTTTAGTCTATTAGTCAAACTTGGAATTATTGAATAAAATAAGGCACTGGTAACAGTAATTAATAGAATACCCTGGCCCCTGGTTGTCCTGCACATATTTTTCTAACTATAGTATAAATAAGGAATTAATATATGAGCCTCATTCCTAATGAAACAGCTTCTGATGTTCACTTCTATAAGGAACTGAGTCCCAGTCTGTGGTGGGGAGGAGTGAGGAGCTGCTCATACATATTTCTTTTTCTGAATTAGTGATCCTCAGACATCTTTGATCACGTGCTACGTAGCGGATTAAAGATGGCTACACATTCTCTGTCAGCTACTCTTTGACAGGTGGGGGCCAGTGACTCTCCACCTTGAATCTTGGATGAGCTCTTGGATCCCCTGAACTAAAAGAATGTGCTGGGAGTGATGCTGGAGCACAGTTTTGCTACTGGCCTTAAAAGCCTGTCAGCTTCTCCTTCGTGACTCTCGGAATGTTTCCTCTTAGAACCCAGACGCCATTCTGTGAGAAAGCCCAAGCTGTCCATTGGACGAGCCATGTGGGGAAGAACTCAGACTCCCCTAGCTCTGCCCCCAACGGTAGCCAGTACCAATTTGCCCACCAGGGGAGTGTGCCACCTCCCTTAAAGCGAGCTCCCAACCTGGTGGCGCTGCTCAGACTGGTGCTACCTGGGGTGATGACAAACTGCGCAAATCCCTGGTCCACACTGGTTTTCTCCTCGTTACTTTCTCATTGCTGGGACCCAACGCGGAGAGGTTGGCCTTGGCTCGTGTTTTATAAGCCCTCGTATGGTTGGCCAGCCCCAGGCAGACGCGGCTGGTGGAGGGGCCGGGGCAGAGGCGAGCTGTTCACCTCAGGGCGGACAGGAAGTAGAGCCAGGGAGGAGCTGGGAGGGAGATGGACCGTTTCGGGTCAAGCCCAGGCTGTTTTCCTCTTCCACCCAGACCCCACCTGACAGCAAGTCAGTCATGAGCCTCTGCAACCCAGCCACCTGCCAAACGTGTGAGGCTTTGGGGCCATTTTAGATCTAAACCATAATAATTATAAACGAGATAAAGTGGTGCTTCAGACACTAGGCTTTCAGTCTGCTGCTTACACAGCTAGTGCTAACCAAGTATACTCTTGTTACCAAAATATTTCACATTGGCACATGTGTTACATCCTGTAGTGTATAATTAATGTTTTAGTCAACTCTCTGTTGCTGTGATAAAATACCCGAGAATAACACCTTAAGGGGGAAACGTTTATTTTGGTTCATGATTTCAGAGGTTTCAGCCCCTAGTCAATCGGCCTTGCTGCTTTTAGGCCTGTGGTGAGACAGAAACATGGCTGACGGAAGGGCCGGGCAGAGGAAAGAAAGCTGCTCACCTCATGACGGCCAGGAAGCACAGGCAGAGAGCTTGTTGAGGGCTTCCTCCTCCTCCTTTCAGCCTCTGCAGGCACCCAGCTCGTTGAATGGCATCGCCTGGGTTCAGGGTGGGTCTCTCCTCCCAGTTTGCTGTCCCACACACGAGTCATCCCTGGAAGCACCCAAGCGCTTGTACTAATGTCCTTAGGTGTTTCCCAACCCAGCCCAGCTGACAGCCAAGGTTCACCATCATAATTATCCTGTCACCTCATGGAAATGATAAAACATGTGAGAAATAGAAATTTTGCAAGGGCTAACTATAGAAATTCTAAAAATTTTCTTCTCCCAAGTCAGCAGTTTGTTTGGGACATATACACATTTTGGTGACTGTGTCTAGAATAGATGATACTTAGAGACCCAGCTCAGTGTTAATAAATAGTCTCCCAGTACCGATCAGATATTAGCACATACTCTAACAAAATATAACTGGCCTCACACGAACGCAGAGCCAAAATTGACCCAAACAAGAATACTCAAGAGTGGAGAGGTAATTTTTGCCGCTTCCATATTTCTCCATTTTTTTTTACAACCAACAAATCAGGTGATTTGTTTTGTTTTGTGTTTATTTTTGACAGCACAGAGTTAAGAGTGGTCAATTTATTTGAATCTTGCCGAGGTCCTGAGTTCTATCCCAGGTACAAAAAAAAAAAAAAAAAAAAAAAATCACAAAGCTATTTGAATCTTGCTAAGCCTAGGAAGGACTGAAATGTGCTAGTCCAAAGCCATCCCACAATATATGAATATCATTCCAGGTCAATGAAAATGGTTGTCATTATTTTCATAAATTACATGTTTATTACAATGCACAGACGTGCCATTTTTGACTCACTATTGTTGAAGGCAGTTTCCCAGCTTTTGGTGATTATAACAATCAGTCTCATAGCTACCTCTCTGCGTACATATATATTTAATTAGTTCCTTCATGTGCCCTCCTAAAAATAGAATGCTTGGTTATAAACAAACACTGCATATGAGCATGCACTATCAAATTCATCTCCAGAAGTTTCTCTTGCATCCATTTATAATTTCTCCAACAGTGTCCGTTTCCTAGCACCCTCCACTAGGTGGTATAATTCTTAAATTATTTTGATAATTTAATGTAGAGGTGGTTCTGTATTTATACATATGAGAAATATTTTATGTGTTGAACTTATCCTTTGAGTTTTGTCCTTTTGCCACTTTTCCCTGTTTATTCTTTGTTTGTTCTGGTTTTTTTTTGTTTGTTTGTTTGTTTGTTTCTGGTACCAGGGGGATCAAACTCAGGACCTTGCACTTGCAAGGCAGGTGTGGCACCACGGAGCTGAATTTCCGGCCCCCTTCCCGTTTATGCTTACAAACTGAGTTTTTGTGGGAAGCAATAAAGCATACTACAAATAAACAGTCTTAGAGAAGTATTTTCCCATTCTGGGAGTGACAAAATGGCAGTTTTATTAAGTTAATGTTTCTTTTCAATTGCAAGTATCTTAAACATACCTCCAATTGGTTTAAGCAACAAAGGAATGTCCTAGGTCATTGAAAAGTTCTAAGCACAGCTGGACTCAGTGGTTCAAAGAATAACTTCAGGATCCTCTCTTCATCTCCCAGCTCTGGTTTCCTTCACTTCCTTCATTCCAGGGCAGACTTGCTTCGCCTCAGCAAGAACCTAGAAAAAGAGAACACTTCTTTCCACGAGCTTTAGCAAAAGGCCCAGAGGAAACTGTGATTGGCTAGCTTTGGTCATATGCCCTTACCTGACCCAATCATCATGGCCAGGATAACAGAATAATCTGATAGGATAGCTTGGTTCCACATCTTCAGTTAGGTCCATTGGTGGGTTTTTGCACCGCAAAACTAAATGAACATCATATAATCGGGCCTGGATTATCCGTGGAGGAAGGGATGCAGGAGGTGGGGTGGGGAGGGAGATATAAATTTGAGCAGATTTGATAGGCTTTGACCAGCCCACAGCTCTAAGTCTGTGATGAAAGGTGATGTGACACAATAGAAACTAAGTCTAGGTCCTACCTTTGTTTCAACTGCGGTAATGCTGTAAGAGTCAAATATATCAGTTGTTGAAGGGAAAGTTGAATCCCCACCTTGTTTACCACAAATGATTCTGCTAAGACTCCAAGGAGATTATGAATGCAAAAGTGTGTGCTGAAAATAAAATGTGTAAATGTACATCATTGCATACAAATAAGAATAAAGCCACAAAAGTTTGTGTGCTCCCAATTGTACTTTTACATGAGATCTTCCTTGAAAAATCAGCACACTGTGGCTCTGAAGTCTACACCCCCTTAACCTTGGCTCTGTTGAAAGCAGTTCACTTTAATTGTGCTCGAGGTCATGTTGAACTGTGGTCTTCAGAGAGTAGGAAAGGGTAGCAGCCATAATGACTGCTGAAAATTGGAAATAGTACTGATGTCACACTGTGCTCAGTTCTGTCTAGGAACAGTTGTATCCTGTCTGTCTTTGCTTTCCAGCTAATGAGCAAACATATGACCTTTCTTAACACAAAAATGACCTACAGCCAGGTGGGAGCAGCAGAAAGCACCAGTGGCAAACGGGCAGCCATGGAATTGCGACCCTGCTGAGTCCAGGTCAGGGCAGGGGGCTGTCTGAGAAGTTGAGGTCTTCTGATTGGGAAATTTGTTCAGAAAAGGCCACAGACACCCAGAATTGTGTGCAGAGCCTGTTTTTTTGCCCAGTTACTCAGGGAAACTTGCACTTGTTGTTCTCAGCCAGCAACACAGAACAGTTAAACTCTACCCTGAATGAGAGCCCATGTTCCTGCTCGCACCTGCCAGGATACAGCAGGAGGGAGAGGCACAGCCAAGGGGAGCTCCAGCCAGCCTCAAAGCATGGTGTTCAATGCATGGATGCCTCTCTGCAGAAGGGTGATCTGAAAGGTGTACCCACTCCCCAGATGCACCCTCCATCTCCCTACAGCCAGCACTCCAAATCACTATGCTCCATTGGCTGGAGGTGGGAGCAAGAAAAAAAAAAAGGGAGAGAGAGATTAAATAGGGGTCTGGAATGAGGACGCTAGGTTGGCAGGAATGAGGAGTCTCTGAGGCTGCCTTTTTTATGTTAAAATTCACTTAAAATGCATCACCACAGTCACTCTCCATACACTTGGTCACCTCTGACCTCATCTCTTGATTTAAATAAAGGAGAGAAGACAAGGCCTTTGTCTGTCATTTTGACAGTGGGTTTTGCTAAAGGACTGTTTACTTCTTCGAGTCGGGTTAGAGACTTCTGAGACGTGAGGTTCCCTGGCCAGAACTGGTTTTCAGTACCAGTCTATTAAAAACAAAATCTGAATTTCCTTGATTTCCAGATGGCAACTGTGAATGTTGACACTGCTGCCCCAGGAATACTCGAAGGCTTATTTTCTCCTCCCCAGCAAAGTGAAGCTCTGAGCCTGGGCACAGTTTCCCTCCATTGTGGGGCTCCCTGGGTTCTTAATGGCCTGGTTTTTTGCTCCATCTTAAGAATTCCTCGTCCGCCCCAGGTTAGTGACTAGCACTGTATTTGCCAAGTGCCAAGGCCTGCACTGAAGGTGGCACCCCATCCCCAGGGTCTGTATGACCCCCATGACACGTGGCACTGTGCACATTTTGGAAAGCTAAGAGTCAGAAAGTGTCTCTTCTGGCAATATTTGCCCCACTCACTCTGGCAATTTCCACATGGGACACTTTCCACACTCACTGAACGTGGGGTTTAGAGGGTTTGAAATAAAAGACCTCTCAAATTTTTAGTCCTGGCCGAAAGAACCGTCTTGACCCCGATGCCAGAATAACTGGTCACTTCAAACTGGGGCTGGCACCTCAGTGCACGCAGAGGGACCCAGGGTGATCACGGCTCCTGCGGGCAGCCTTCAGGGAGGATGTGTGCTCAGGAAGTTTAGTCCAGTTAGAAAGTCGAGCCCAGTTAAGAGGTAAGGCTTCTGCTCTGGAAAAGGACCGTAACTGAGATGATGGGAGAAAGCCGGGGGGGGGGCTGGACATCTGGGGCGAGGAGTGCACGCTCCATCTGGGGACCGAAGGGCAGCCGGACAGTCCTCTGAGGGACCCGCAGCAACAGAACCAGGACAGGGCCAGCCCACCTAGCCGGGAGGGTTCTGAGGCCGTCATGCCAGGGGAGGCCAGAGCAAGTGTTGAGCAGCACCTCCTTCACCGAGAATGCCGCTGGGTGAGGGGACCAGGTAGGCGCGGGAAGAAGCCCTGGTGTGGCTGAGCCCTTCCTGGCGCGAGTCACACACCTCTCCTTCCACAGCCACCTCTGCACACACCGCTCCTTCGTGGCTCCCCCTCCAAGCACACCTCTCTCTCCAAATAACCTGGCAGAGGGGAAAGGCGGAAACCTAGGGTGAGAAGCTGGAGAAAGAGGCTTCAAGAAGGAAGCTTTAGGGCCAGGGATTTAGCTCAGTGGTTCTGCTGCCTGCCTCGCAAGCTGCGGGACCGTCGTGTCCCCTCTTCATGGTCCTGGCATCGTGCTACTCCTGCCTGCTCCCCGCTGCAGAAGCCCTGCCGGGATTTCACTCAGTCCTCAGACTGGGGGCTAAGGCTGCATGCGCTGGGTCTCCTGGCCGCAATGGTCACATTTTGCCTTTGCTGATTTCTGCTCTGCTCCCCCCCATCTCTCTCTCTCTCTCTCTCTCTCTCT
>NW_022900930.1:3623379-3642429 GCF_012274545.1 Fukomys damarensis | reverse complement strand
TCTCTCTCTCTCTCTCTCTCTCTCTCTCTCTTTCTGTCCAGTACTGGGGATCGAGCTCAGGAGGAGCGCTGTCACTGAGCTAAATCCCGGCCCGGCTTTCCCTAATTCTTGAGCCCCAGAGAGTTCGTCTTTGCTCTCTCTAGGTGCAGTCTCAAGGGGCCGGGCCAGACCTAAAACCCAGACTGAACTGGGAGCTCAGACAAGAGCACAGAACGCAACCCTTGGGAAGAGTCTCAAAGACACGAACGGTTCAAGTGCAGGATCCAAGGGCAGAAGCCGTCAGCCGTACATCGAGGACTCAGAGCAAGAAAAGACGGAGTCCCCCGCCAGCATCAGAGCCCTCTTACCTCCTTCCCTCTTGCACTCTGACTGCCCCGTGTTTGACCTTTTTGTTCACGTATTTTTTCCGAAGGAGTCTCAGTTAGACATAAAAGTAATGGCTAACACTTAATGAGCACTTACTACGTGCGGCTCTGGGTCCAGGGCCTCTCATATAAAGCCACATGATGTCCGCCGAGGTTAAAAACTATTTGGGACTGAAAACTAAGCTGAGGAAGCTGCGGTGGGGATGTGGAAAGGCAGAAGCTGCTGAACTGAAATACGAGTCATGCTCCGCTCTCTTGCTTTGTAGCTGATTTCCAGACTTTCCTCTTCCGTTTGCTGCCAAAACCCTCCACACTGCGGGTGACACTCAATGCCTGCATCTCCTGCTTCCTTAACCGCTGACCTCCACCCGCACTGCTCTGGCGAGACTGTGCTCCACCAGGTCATCCTGACTTGCGTGGCACCAAACACAGCGGTTTTTCTCCCTCCCCGTAGTGCTCTCTTTCTGACCTCAGCCCAGCAGTGGACCGTGTTGCTTCCCTTCCCTGCACTTTTCCCTCCTGCATTTGCCGGGCCCCAGGTGTGCACCAGGGAGCCAGGTACCACCCTGTTCTTTGCACCAAGCAGCCCCTCTTGCGTGCTTCAACCATCAGATCTCTCCCGAGACTCCCAAATGTACTTCTCTGTCCCGGACTCTTGCAGCCTTCCCATCGGTCTGCGCCTCCTGTCCTCCGGTTAGTTCCTCTTCCAGAGATGTCCTAGTGTCTGTAAAGAGACAGAAGCCCAGTGCCCCGGAATGGCTTTCTGACCCTCTCCCTCTCCCACTTTCGCTCTGTACACCCAGACTGAAACTGCCGCTGCCTCAGAAAGCCTCTTACTTCTTTTACTTTACTTATGTAGGTAAAAATATATTCTCTTCCACAGTTTTTTTTTTAAGCACTGGAGTTTGAACCCAGGGCCTTCACACTGAAGTATATACTCTCCCTAGCCTTTTGGTTTGTTTAGTTTGGTTTGTTGTTGTTGTTGAGGCTGGGTCTCCATAAGTTGCTACCTTGTCCTGGCTGGACTGGAACTTGTGATACTCCTGCCTCAGCCTCCCAGAGCACTGGGATTACAGGTGTGCACCACTATGCTCTGTTGAAAAGCTTCTTGCTTCTGACCCTCTCCTCCTGACTGCTCTCTCCTAGCTCGAGTCTTCCACGGTCACCTGGACTGCTCGCTCATCTCAGTACCGTTACTTCTCTGTATTTCTATTTCTTCCTGAAATTCTTAAAAGCAATTTTTGTTAATCAGCATTTTTAGAATAATCTTTATCTGGACATTTCACTTTGAGAAATGTATCCTGAGATAATGAGAGATATATTCAAGAACAAAGACTCATGTACAGGAATCTTCACAACTTGGGAGCAACTTCAGGGAACAAGTTCAATGAGTTCTGCTTCCACTACAGGGAACATGGTCCAGTCATTAAAATCGTGCTTCAGACGGACGCTTGACAAGATAGCAGAGGTTCACTCCAGGTTGTTCAATGAGAAAATAAGAAGAGAGGGAAGACCAATCAGCCAAGCAGCGGACCTTTGAGGGGAGTGGGAATTTTCTCCATGATACTATAATGGTGGACATACTTTGTTATGCATTTGTCCAAACCCACGGAATAAACACACCCAAGACTGCCAGGCATGGTGGCACACACCTGTCATCCCAGCACTCGGGAGGCTGAGGCAGGAGGATCGCTGTGAGTTCGAGACCAGCCTGGGCTACATAGTGAGTTCCAGGTCAGTCTCAACTACATAGTGAGTCCCTGTCTCAAACAAACAAACAAACAAACAAACAAACAAAAAACAAAAAAACGAACATACCCAAGACTGAGCCCTAACAGAAGCTACAGACTTTGGGTGATGTTGATGCGTGGAGGTAGCTTTGTCAGCGGGGAAGCAGGGCAGTGTTAGTAACAGGAAGTCTGTGCATGTGCGGGGCAGGGAACACACAAGAAATTTCTGTGCTTTCGGCTCAGTTGCCATGGTTTTGCAGTTCTGGGGATCAAGCCCAAACCCTCGTGCTTGCTAAGCGAGTGCTCTATCCCCGAGCTATAGCCCTAGCCCACCTTTCACTCAGTTTTGCTAGGTACCTAAAGCTGAAAATAAAATCCTTAAAAATAAGGGATTTAGGGGCCGGGGATTTAGCTCACTGGTTCCGCCGCCAGACTCACAAGCACAAGGACTCGAGTTTGATCCCCGGTTCCAAAAAACAAATAAATAAATAAATGAAAATAAAGGATTTGGGCCGGGGATTTAGCTCGGTGGTTCTGCTGTCTGCCTTGAAAGTTCAAGGACCCGAGCTCGATCCCCGGTACGAAAAAAAAGGATTTATCTTTACACACACACACACACACACACACACACACACACACACACAGCGAAATGAGCGTGTACACTTGATCCTTATCTCCATCCACTCTCTTCCTAGCTCGTAATACCGCTCCTCTTCAGTTTTTTTAAGCTCTTTGCTTTCCCCAGGACATTTATACATGTCAGGAAAAACTGACAAGCTTTGAAATGGCAGGGTCGGGTGGAATGTGTGGATGTCCCAACTAACTTACCTGCCCTGATTATTCCCATCTTTCATTTTCTCTGAGCTAGTTTTTCATTCTGTACGTTGTAGATAACTGAGAGTGATACGAGTGATTATTTTCCATGTGCCGATAAATTCTGTCCAGTTGAGGGACAAATGGTCTTCATTGATAATGTATTGGTCAGCTTTCCATTTCTGTGACAAAATACCTGGCACACACAACTTAAAGAAGGAAGGGTTTATTTTGACTCACAGTTTCAGAGGCTTCAGTTCATAGTTAGCTGGCTCCAAGACAGAAGCATCATAGCAGAAGCTCATGGTGTAAGAAAGATGCTTCCTTCATGGACGCCAGGAAACAGCTCGGGGACCAGATGTAGCTCCCAAGGTTACACACATCCCCATGACCCACCCATTCACACCCAGAGATGTGCTTTACCAATATCCTAGGCATCTCTCAAGTCAGTCCAGGTGGCCTTCAGGATAACCATCACCCTCACCTAGTCCGCCCTCTATTTATATATTAATTTGGGCGAGCGTCAGGAAACTCCATAGAAGTCATGCTTTAAGGTCTCCTTCGAGCTGGATATAACATCTTATTGGTTCCCCCATGAATTAATGAGTCAAGTAAAATCTTTGACAGATGTTCCTCTTATCTTTGTATGAGAATCATCAATGACCTTTTAAAAATATATTCTAGGGGGATTAGGGTGTAGGTGAGGGGCAGAACACTTGCTCAGCAAGGATATGGACCTGGCTTCGATGCCCAGCACCAAGACAAACAAATGAAAAACCAAAGCATGTCCTTAAACATGCACTGGCTGTTATATGGGCTTCTCCAACTTTACTTTTCTTCCTCTTTACTCCCTCTCCACTGGCAGGTGCTATCCTCAAAGGCGCCTCCCGCAGCTGGCTCAGGTCCCCTACAACTTGTTTTCTCCCCAGTATGGGTCTCTTCCTCCGGTGTAGTTGTTACATCTCATAATAATATATTGTGCAAGCTTAGTCGTGCCCGGGAGTCAAATTACCTGTGATTTCAGTTTCTTTTCTTTATATTTTTCTTTATCAGTTTTCTGCAATGAACATGTATGCTTTCAGAATTTTTAAAAATGTCATCTTTAATAACTACTTACAGAAGGAAGAGAAAAGAACCACAATATTAGGGCTGTCGTTGGCCTCTTGTCTCCACGGCCACCTCCCTCCTCCAGTGACAGCAGCTCACCCAGGTTGTTCCTGGTTGTTCACAGCCCCCACAGTGAGTACCTTTTCCTCCACGCAGTTATCCTTGCTGAGCCTCAGGAACCGTGTCATGAGCCCGAGGGCGTGTGGGTATGTGTGAGGGGGCCTAAGGCTGTGCTTGTGCTGCCTACTCTTGAGGAGTTTATGGCCCAACATGAGTCATAAGACATAAAATCAGGGCTGGGAGTGCAGCTCAGTGGTAGAGCACTGTGCTTAGCATGTAGGAGGCCCTGGGTTTTATCCCAGCACCAAAACAAAAAAACAAAAAAGAAAGATAAAGGTTAATGACAATATGAGGTATTGTTCAACCAAAGTGCTATAGCACGGCCTGAACAGGCTGAGGGCCAGCAAGGTCATGGACCTTATCTGTTTTTAACTCTTGTGAGTTGAACTACAATGCAACCACACCAAAAGTAGGGCCCTCTCTTCCCTTCCTTCTTTTCTTAATTTCCTCCCTCCCTCCCTCTCTCTCTCTCTCTTCCTTCCTTTTTTCTTTCTTCTCCTCTGTGTCTGTCTGTGTGTGCACATGTGTGTGTGTGTGAGAGTGTGTATGTGTGTGTGTGTGTGTGTGTGTGTGTGTGTGTAGTACTCAAGACTGAACCCAGGGCCTTCACTGAGCTACATCCCCACTCCTTTTAAATTTTAAAACTGGGTCTCACTAAGCTGTGAAGTTGCTCAGGCTGGTCTCAAGCTTTTGATCCTCCTGCCTCAGCCTCTCAGAGTGACACTAGCAGAGGTTCCCACTGAGGAATTTGCTGGCTATCCCGAATAAGCAGCCATGTCCACTGGGAGCACTTGGCTTACCCAAGAGATGGGAAGTTTGTGGGGAGGTCAACTCCACTGCACCCCAGCAGAGTCAGGATCCATTCCCCCTGCTCTGCTGGAGGGTCCGAGTTGTCACAGCCGTGTGTTTTGATTGTCAGAACCCTGCTGGGAAAGCTTACAGTGAGACTGAAAGAACCGGGGTGCCTAGGCCTGAGCAGGCTGGCAAGCACCCTCCGAGCCAAATTGTCACCAGGAAGGCAGGAGTATTTCTGCAAGGTGGGCTTTGGCTGAAACTGAAAAGGCAGCCAGCTGCCCTTGCACACCTGACTTCAACTTCTGGTTGGCCACAAGGTTCCTAAGCAAGTTGTTTACCAACAGCTTGCTTAGAAACTGTCTCTTGTTAGAGAGCACGGTGGTCAGGGGCACAGCTGTGCCAGTGGCTGTTGTTTTACAGCGTGTGCAATATGGACTCCCAGTTCCTCCAAACTGCTCCCATGCTCCGCACTTGCACCTCTGCTGTGGAGACCCAGGGGTTTCAGGTGTCACCTGTGACAAAAAAGGATGGACTAGGGAGCTGGGGTTGGACAGGGAGCTGCTTCTTTATATTTTGCGTACCCTGTCCCCTCGGGGCCCTTAGAAACTTGACTGAGAATGTGCTTTTGGCCCTTCCTTCCTCAAATACTTCCCCACCTCCCGTGTCCTTTTCATTAAGTAATTCAGTATTTGAAACTCCCTGGCTGCACAATCTGACCTTCTTTGTCAAGTAAGTGAGACACCGAGAGAAAAGTCTCTCCCCACCCCTCTCTTTTTTTCTTCACGCAAGGGGCTGAATCCAGGGTTTCCGGTGTAGTAAGCACAAGCTGTACCACTGTTACACCCCAGCCTCTGACCTCCAGAGTTCTGCCGTGCTGTTTTCAGGAGACACCCCCAGGCAGGACGGACCACAGTCTAAGCCAGGGTGGCAGAGCTTCCTGTTCTGGGGTGCAGCCCTGGGTCAGGATACCGGCCTTCAAGCCGCAGGCACCGGGTGGTAGCTGAGAAGAACAGCTGGTGCCCAGCCCAGTGGGGACCTCAGTGCCCAGGCTTTTCAAGCCCGCGGTGGCTGTCCTGCATGTGAGAGTCCAGAGCACAGCAACAGTGCCCAAGCGCGGGGCTGCAGTGCCGGGCATCTGTGCTCTCCACTCACGGTGTCCTCTCATCCGGCTCTGACACGGGACAAAAGACTGTCGTGCATGGCCTGCAACCTGACTGTGATGGTTTCCACATGAATGCACGTGGGCCACATTGTTCTCTCTCCCGGCGGCTCTTCGGCTCCGTGGTTTGGCTCTCCTATCCCTGGCTGGTTACGTAGGAACAGGCCTCCCTGCAGCTCTGCCTTGGCTTGATTAATGTAGCCCAGATTTCGCCCGAGATGCCCAGGGAGCAAGGGTTTAAGTCATCCTGGCAGCCTAACTGACGGATCACTTTTATTCCTCCTTTGCTGTCAACTTCCTGTTTACTCCTGCTTCCAGCTCATACAGAGCCATTTGCAGAGGCACCATGTTTACAGTCAGGACACAAAAACCGAGTCTGCCTGGGAAAACAAAAGAAGCAATGGCTCTGGAGTGGCTGGGCTCTGGGAAATGTCTGATTCCCCCTTTGCGGGGGTGGCTGCTGAGACTGCTCAGCCCTGCGACGTGATGATTGCCAGTTATTAAGCCTGTCTGGTGGAGGGGCAGGCCATGTGAGGAACAACAGTTATAAAGGGAGATAAATGGCTCCTGGGGACTGAGAACTGCACAGACCAGGAGAAAAAGAAAAAAAAAATCCCCTGTACTCATTTAGAGTTCATAGCCAGGAGGATAAACACCAATTAATTTGCAAACGATTACCATTTGGAGATGATAAAAAAAATTAAATGTCACTGGAAGAAAAGTTTACACAGGAACTGTGTGATCCTTTGCTGGGAACATTTGCAAATTTCTCTTCAGTGGTCTCCTGAAGCACAATTTGGCGACAAGTGTCCGTGACAGCTCTCCCAGGGGAGATTTTCCTTTTTGTTTTCTACAACAACTGAGACAGTGATTCTCAAACCAGGGCAATTTCTCCTCTCATCACCACTGCACTCCCCAACATTTGGTCCTGTCTGGAGACACTTTTGGTTGTCATCCTGAGGGAGGAGTGAGCACTACCACCAACTGGGGCCCAGAAGTCAAGGGTACTGTGACGATGCCCAGCACAGCCCCTACCCTAAAATGTGCTGGCCCCGAATGTCACCTGTGCCAGGGCTGAGAAAAGCTTCCTGAGTAGGTGCCTTGAGTCAGAAAGGAACAAAGAAAGCTGTATTGGCTTTCAATTCTAACTTTCCACGGAAAGAAGCCAGGGTATAGGCAAGAGGTCCGTCTAGGAAGTCCTAGAATTTCTGGAGTCACAAGACTGGGAGGTTCGTGGAAGCGGAGTTCCCATTTTGGGGTAGTCAAAATGTCCGAGGGTCTTCTGAAGTCCAGGTGAAGACAGGCACCCATCTCTGGCTGGTGGACCCAGTGTCTATGCATGTATAGCTGCTGCCCCCTAGGGGGAGAAATGTGTGGCCTGGTCACCAGCCTGGCACCTCGGGCTGGGCCTAAGGTCCCTTCCGCACTCTAGTGCTGGCTGGGAAGAACCCAAGCTTTATGGACGGGAGACTGGTCTCAAGTTCCAGCTCTGTCACATGCTCACAGCAACAGACCTCAAAACCTCTCAGCCCGTCATGCCCTTTGTACTCCATGGGCTGGGGGACTGTCACAGGGGCTGGCTGAGGAGGCTCTCTGTAAGCACAACGGAGACACAGAGACAGGCGCATGGTGCTCTCACACCTCAGGAATTCTATTGCCAGTGATGTCCAATCGTTAACAAATGGTTACTGAAAGCGTGTGGACATGACAACGTCTATGCTGGGCAGAGAAAAAGAATGGATGGGCCTCAGTGGATACTGTATAATTTCAGGCAGTGTTAACTGCTGCGAAGAAACACATATAAAGCGAGAGGTTGGGGTGGGGAGATGGAGGCCACTTTCAGACTCCAACGTAGACAGGGAAGGCCTTTGGATGAAGAGATTCCATGTGAGACACAGAAGAAGCAAGTCACCTTATGAAAAGAGCTTCCCTCGGCCAAGGCAATACAGGGCCCTGCCCGGGGCCCTGGGCTTTCTAAGACCCCAGGCACCCTTGTAATTTAACGCTTTTCAGGCTTCAGACAGATGCTTCTCTGCCACTTCATCCCAAAGCCATCAGGGCTGTGGGTTGTGGTTCCACCGCAGTTCGAGACAGATGGAGGAGGTGCTTAGGTAAGAGAAGGGTGGGTGAGTTTATTCAGTGCTTCTTCCCAGTGGCATCATGCAACAGGTGATTATAAGGAACTGCATACAAGGTTGTTTCCTAGAGTTCTGAGCCTCTAATGTTTGCTGTTTGTGTTCTGGAGACGCTCATGCAGTAGAGCAGTTTTTGTGACATGCGCACATGGGGTAGAAGGACTGTCTTGTGATGTTAAATAATTCTCTTTTTTGGGGGGGTACCGGGGATTGAGCTCAGGACCTCATGCTTTCGAGGCAGGCGGTGGAACCACTGAGCCAAATCCCTGGCCCAATAATTCATATTTTAAAAAAAATATGTATGCATGTTGATTTAGCTGTGAGATGCTCAAAGCATAACAATCCTTTACCTTATGAGATGAACACTGAACACTAAAACTGAGACAATTTAAAAGGCGGCAGGCCTAGCTCACGGTAGAACATGTGCTTAGCATGCACAAGGTCCTGGGTTCGATCCCCAGCATAAAAATGAATAAATAAATAAAGATTGATAGATAGAGTTTAGCTAACTTTTCCAAAAAACGTATTCCAGCTTTATTTTTTAAATTCTTATTTAAATTTTTCACATTCACTAATTTAAATTTGCATTTGTTTAATTATAGAGAATTTTGAATACTTGATAAAAATAACTTTATATTAACTTTCAGTTTTATTTTAATGATAGTATATTTAAAATATATTTATATTTAAATTTTGTACATTTTGAGGACAACAGCACTTTAAAACTTTTCTATCATTCTTTTCTTTCTTTCTTTCTTTCTTTTTTTTTTTTTTGAGGCAGGGTCTTGCTGTATACTTCAGGCTGGCCTTGAACTCATGGCAGTGTTACTACCTCAGCCTCCTGAGGCTGGGATTATAAGCATGCACTACCATGGCTGTCTCCCCTCTCTCTCTCTCTCTCTCTCTGTACTGGGGATTGAAACTTTACACTGAGCTACATATCCAACTCTTTTTTTTTTTAAATTTCTTATATTGTGTCAGGTTCTCACTAAGATGTCCAGGCTGGACTTGAACTTCTGATCCTTGTGCTTTCACTCCCAGTGATGT
Source organism: Fukomys damarensis (assembly GCF_012274545.1). NCBI lineage: Eukaryota > Metazoa > Chordata > Mammalia > Rodentia > Bathyergidae > Fukomys > Fukomys damarensis. The sequence continues at coordinate 3,633,158 of NW_022900930.1, read as the reverse complement.
TTCCAGGCATGGGTCACCGTGCCCAGTGTATCATTCATCTTAAGATACTATTTATCTGAGAATTATATTAATGATTTCATGTAAATGAAGGAAAAAGTAAACTTTATAGAATGAACACATAAGTTAATTAATACTGTGTGTCTCTATTTTATTCCTCATTCAAATATAGCAAAAATGGAACACTTCATAATAAATTCAGCTGCCCTTTTTATTTCACTTAGACCCATAGAAACTATACACTGCACATAGTTTTCAATTTCGTCATTATGAAGCACTTGTCACAGTGGAAGGACAGGACATATTTTATACCACAGTTTTAGTGTTATTTATAACTTGTAGCATTTGGAGATACGGCATACAGGGTTCCACTTACACTGTCATCCTGGAGCCCTGCTGATGTTGGGGTGAACCTGGGTGAAGATCCAGGGAAACAGGCCACAGCACGTTCCAAGGTCCTGTAATAGTCACATGCCAGGCATGTTTGAAAGGAGCAGAGCCGCAGGCACCTGACAGGTAAGGCTGAGAGGTGACAGGGCCTGGCCAACATGGCAAGCACTTTGGACCTTCCTGTCCTAGCAATGGAAGCCGGTAAGTTTACACTGAAGACGGCTCTGGCTGCGGTGTGACACTGAAGGGAGCAGGAGTAGGGCTGGAGCCTGGTTAGATGTTTGTCTTAGTTCTGACGAGATGACGCTGATTTTTCCCTTGAGTTGTGGCACTGGAGGCGCCGGGAGGTGATCAGACTGGGAATGTATCTGCGGAGGTGACAGGACTGATGACAGATGGAGTGTCTGTGATGGGGAAAGGATTGTTCCGTGTGGCTGCATGAACCGCAGCGGGAAGGTCAGAAGAGACAGAGTACCTTGTAGGGTCAGCTCCGGGTGTCCATGGGAGCTGCTTCCAGGACCAGTCTCAGATGCAGATTTAACCTTTAAATAGCTCTGGAAGGAAATTACGACACCCTTTCCTGTGTGGGGTTAATTGAGGAATCCTGGGCCAATGTTCCTCTAAGGACACAGATCTGCCTGCACACAGGACAGAGACTTTGAAGGCTGTGGAGAGGAGCTGGAGCCTTCAATCGACCAACCTGAGTCACAACCAGCCCCCGTGAAGGAATTGAGTTTGTAAGTCAAGGGTCCATTGGACTATGCCTATATCTGTCATACTGTGTTGTTTAGAAATAACGATGTACAAAGTGTCTGTACAGACTGGGTACAGAAACAAACTTTTTTGAAATATTGTCTGTCTGTGGTTAACCCACAGATGTGGAATCCATGTTCATGAGGACCATTTGTACAGAATAGAAGTTCTGCTTGTGTAGACTTGTGCGAGTTGCTGATAATGGCTAGGGAGAAACTAGCAAAGCAGGAGCGAGTTTTCTACAGTGTGGTACCTTCCTGCATCCCTGTCAGTAGCTTTCAGGGTTCACTGGGGCTTATCCCTCGTGGGCCAGCCAGAGCCTGTGCAATCTAGTAGCCTGTTGACTGGTGCTGTGAGGTTTTCGAGGTTTTCGCAGATAACAGGGGGTCTCCTGCTAAGTTCCTCACGAGCCTTGAAATGCTGTGATTACAAGGTAACAAAATGGGGCCCAGAAGAGTGTGAATTTCAAAGACTTCTCCCCTCCTCCTCCTCTTCCTCTTCCTCATTTCCTTGCGGTGCTGGGGATTGAACCCCGAGCCTTTGCTCTCATCTGCATCCCCACCCCTTGCATCAGTCAGTGCTCACTAGAGAAAGAGATTTACCAGAAGACATAAATGTACAAGGGCTGAGAGGTAGGCTTACCACGGGCGCCTGCAGGGAGGCATGGGAGGGTGCGAAAGGGCTGTCTGCGTGCTGGAGATCTGAAGGATCCACTCAAACGTCCAAGGCCTGGAGCTCACTGTAGTCCCGTGCAAGTCCCTGTCAGGAAGCTGACAGGTCTGTGCTGGAGGCTGAGCAGTCTGCTCTGGAAGCCAGGAGACAGCATCCAAGGTGCAGGCCAAGACCGGAGCTCCTCTGAAGAAATAGAAGAGAGTCTCCCTTCTTGTTTCCCTTTTATCCCAGCCAGCCTCCGAGCCTATTGGTTGGTGCCACTCCCATCCAAGGTGGGTCTTCTGTCTTCGATAGATCTGTTTAGCTGTACCCAGACCCGTGCTAATCTGATTCATCGGATGTGTCTCAAACGGATGCAACCGTTAACTCTCACACCCTTTTTTCATTTTTTTATTTTGAGGCAGGTTCTTGCTGACCCTCCTGCTTCAGCCTCCCAGGGTGATGGGATTATAGGCAAATGTCAGCATGCCTGGCCCAAAGAGGACTTCTTGAAGGCAGAAAAGGAATCCATCTGTAAAAGTGGACGTGTTGGTGCAACAACCTTCCAGGTGGCCACCGCTCACTCTGCGGGCATCACTGTGTCGTTGCCCACAATGCACGCCACACATATGTCCTGTTTTCAGAACTACAAGTTCGATTAGATGTCATCAGTCATTCTATAAACTCACAGCCTTTTGTACCCAAATAAAGTCACAGAATATTAATATAAGAAGGAACTTTGAGCCCGGACTACAGAGTGAGATCAGATTTGAAGCCAATGTAGCCTTATAGCGAGACCCTGTCTCAAACAAACAAACAAACAAACAAACGAAGCAGAGAAGAAGGAAGTTCAGAGGTCAGCTGCTTGATTTATCTTCGCTGTAAGGACAGCGGGGCTTAGCTTGAGATGTGAAGGTCACTGGTTGCACAGCTCGCAATGGACAGATGTGGTCAGGACCCAGGCTTTGAAGCTCCCAGGGCAGCGTGCTTTGCCCAAGGGCAGCCTCTGCCTCAGGGAGGAGGCGGTGGCTCATTCAGGGCGAGTCCCGGTCACTGAAAGCGGTCCCACGGTTCTTCACAGTGGCTGCAGATTTACATCATTTTCTATGCCTCTCAGGCGCTCCTTAGTAAATATAACGATGTCGGTCTCCACCATGGTGCGTTGTCAGCCACACGAGTGCCTGCTGTGCAGTGAGCCCTGGGCCTCACGAAGGACACTGACACTGACCGAGTAGGAGCCGAGTCCCGGTGCTGCGATGGCCGAGTGTGTGGCGTCACATGGGACGGCCCCACCCTGAGGGAAAGGAAGGGCAGGTTGGGCCTGGCACCCCCGACAGGAACCAGACGTGAGAGGAAGCGGAGAGGAGAGGCATCCGGGGAAAGGAGCAGTGCGTGCGAAGGCAAAGCAGGCAGAAGAGCTGAGGAACTCGGGTCTGGAGCACAAGAGGGAGGGGAGAGCGATGGCTGGCAGGAATGGGCTCCAGGTCGTCCCCGTGGTGGTTCTAAAGCAGTCTCTTCAGACTGGCGTCAGAGAGCCGCCTCTTCCCTAGCGTGGGAGCTACATTCAGAGAATCTCCGCGGGCCGCTTCCTCTGGCCCTGCCTCTCCCAGGGCAGATGTTTTAAACGGGGCCGTGATCCCAGGGTGAGACTCGGGAGAGCATTAAATTTCAGGGTCAGGCGTGAAAGGAGCCACGGAGGAGCTGCGCGTGAGCAAGGCCCTCCTTTTCCTCCCAGTAGCACCTGCCTTGGCCACCTCCTTCCCTGTCTTCCTTTGCTTTACCTGGTGAGTCATCAGCCTGAGTCAGATCCAGAGCCCAGCAGTCCCTGAGTCTCCCCGCTAGGGTGGCAGGTGCTCAGCAGACGAAGACAAGCTCGTCGGTCCCAAAGTATTTCTTGGGTCCAAGGCACTTTGTGTGCTCCAGTCGAACGGGTCACATAACGTGAATATACTAATGGGGCTCTTCTCCGGGCTTTCTCCACTTTAGCTGCAGCAGGTACTGCTAGATGGGAGAGAAGGGTCTCAGCCACACGCAGCCCACACGGTGGCTTTCTTCACCATCTGTCCCTAAATTTTACCATCCCTGAGTCTTACTGTGGCCCCTTCACCAAATCTTTCTAAAGCACCGCTCCATGCCAGGTACTAATGCGGGGGTAGGAGTCCGATACCCAACCCCAGTGGGCTGGAGGAACACCTAGCCCTTTTGCAGTGCATGGTAAGGACAGTCACACGAAGTGCAGTAGTGTGTGACCTCAGGTCAGGTGAGGCCTCACTGGGTTTTCGGTGCGGGAGTTTGAAAATGCAGATAAGGGATTGTGGAGCTGTAAGACCCTCGCCTTGTGGGTATTTACTGGAGGTCCAGAGAGGGAAGACACGTGCCCAAGGTCACTCTGCTGAGAGAAGTCCGGGTCAGGATACAGCCACGCCCAAGGCCTAAGTCCATGGTCTTTCTGTCCACGGTATAATTCTAGACCACTTTCCTGTTGTCCCAGACAGAAAGCAGTAAATAGCCATCCCCGTGGTCTTCAGCTGCAAGGAGCGGTAAGACCTTGGGCAAGAACACTACTTTCTTCTGGAACGGCAATGTCTCCATCTACTGGACATTCATGAGAATGACTTCCGTCCCGAGTGTTGATTCCTGGCAAGGAGCGGAAGCTGAATATTTTCCTTCCTGTAACTGCCCAAATGATATTTCAGGGGCCGGGAAGCTGCTTTTTAGTTGCCTCTGTATAATCCAGGTTTCAAAACATTAGTAACCACAACGATCAAAACAATATTAACAATGGAAGTTGGTTGCCAGCAATTCAGTAACGAAAGTGCCGGTCTCACCACAGTCATCGCCTCCAGAACCTGCCTTCCAAAGCACAAACCTGGGTGGGGGATTTCGCTCAGTGGTGCCGCCGCCTGCCTCGCAAGCACAAGGTCCTGAGTTCAATCCCTGGTACAGAAAACAAAACAACAAAACAAAATTAAGCACAGACCTTTCGGCGTTTCCCCACTGACTGGAGAAGTCTCCCTCTACCTACACCTGCTGCTCTCCTGGTTTACCGCATCACATGTCCTCCACCTGTGCCAGCTAGTTATGGCACCTTTGTGCCCTGATGCAGCACCCAAACTGCCTCCTGCAGTAATTTGTTAGCTACCCCCTGCCAGACTCAGCTCCTGCACCTTGTATGGTACCTGGAATAAAGTCAGAGTCTACCCATTTTTGACCAATACAAATTAGAATGAATTTTTCATTAGCAGAAGACAATAAAAACATTCATTCATTAAACACAAATATAGCAATTGTTGCCAGGCTTCCAGAAGATCTCAATGTAAAGATGCAAATGTTTAAAGTAAAAGATTTTATTACAGTAAAAGACTCACTCTCATTAATCCCCTTCAAACCCTTCACCTCACTTTGAACACACTTAGCCCGTTGTTTTTGACACATTCTGAAGCAGTTCTGAATGTTTTCTTTCCTTCATCACGAGACATAATGAAAAACATAGTGAGTGCTGGGACTCGGTGCCGTCCAAAGGAAAGACAGGCTTGTAAAATCAGTACAGTGTGTCGTCACCCACCTTACTCACTGGATCTGACACCATGAGATTTCTGGCTTTTCCACAAAGTCAAAATGACCATGAAAGAGAAATATTTTGACTCAATTTAGGACCTCAAGGTAGCCAGGCCTGCACAACTAAAGACACTCATAAAAGAGGACTTCTAGAACTGCTTTACAAAGTGGCAAGAGTACTGGTATAAGTGTGTTTGAAGATGAGGAGGGGGGAGTTGAGAGACATTAATGGCAATGTGGCTTTAACTGTAATAATTAAAAATTTGAAACATTCATCCTATTTTTCAACCACACCTTGTACTTTAAAAATCCTGTTTTGAGTGTGCATTTTAGTAGTGGGCAGAATGGAGAGAGGTTGGAGATACTCCTTCTTGCAAAGAAGGGAGATCTTCAAAGCAAGTGATAATCACAATATTGGGATAATGTGTTCTTCAAGAAGTGGATCTTACCTTGAACATCCCACATCATCTTTCCTTTTCTTGAATCTCTCAAAATAAACTCTCAAATAACCAGTGAAACAATAAACTGGACCTGGAATATGGCATCTTGGAGCTTGGGATAGAGTCCGAAATAAACAGATACAGTTCTTCTTTCAGGCATATGTTTTGTTTTTGCAACAGCTTTATTTAGAAATAATTCAAATACTTAATTTCACTCATTTATAATGTGCAGTTCAGTGGTTTTCGTATATTCACAATGCTATGCAGCCATTTCCACAGTCAATTTTAAAACAGCTTTATCACCCTCAAAAGAAACCGCACCCTTCAACTGTTGACTCCCACCCCTCACTTCTCTTTATCTTTTGTTTCCGGTGACCACTGATCTGCTTTCTAACTCTATAGATTTGCCCTTTGTGAACATTTCCTAGAATGATAATCATAAATGGTTTCTCCTATGACTGGTTTCTTTCATTTAGCAAAATGAGTTCAAAGTTCTTCTATGACATAGGATATATGAACACTTCCTTTCTTTTCATGCCTGAATAATATTCCACTGTATGGATATACCACATTTTGCTTATTCACTCATCAGCTGATGAACATTTGGGCTGTTTCTTCCAGCAGCTATTATGCATAATATTGCTATGAACATTTGTGTACAAGTTTTTGTGTACATGTCTGTTTGGGTTTCTCTTGGATGTACACTTACAAGTGAAACTGCTGGATGAAATGATACAAGTAGGTTTATTTCTCTCCTTACTAAATACTCATGATCTCCTGCCCAGCTCTATGCACACCATTGTTCATTAAATATTTGTTGACTACAATGACCACCCAGATGATAATTAGCCATTTAACATGGAAGACCATAGGGAATTACAGGACAAAACAGGCCTAATGAATAATAGGAATTTTTTTTAAATGAATCAGGCCAAGTATGGCGACTCTCACCTGCAATCCCAGCACTCTAGGAGGCTGAGGCAGTAGGATTTCAAATTCATGCCCAACCTGGGTAACTTTGCAACTTAGTGAGACCCTTCTTTAAAATAAAATAAAGAAACAGGAAAGGGCTGGGGATGTAGCTTAGTGCAAAGGCCTTGCATTCCTTCTCCAGTATGAGTGAGAGTGAGAGAGAGAGAGAGAGAGAGAGAGGGAGGGAGGGAGGGGAGAGAGAGAAAGAGGAAGACGGGCCTCATCCACAACAATCCAAGATCTGGCTTTGTATGAAATATTGTTTAGCTTTGGCCTTGACAAGCCTGGATTTTCATTTCACATTCAGCTCTGGTTTGCTTTGGTTTTGGTTTTGGTTTTGGTTTTGGTGCTGAGGATCAAACTCACTTGCGAGGCGGGCAGCGGCACCACTGAACTAAATCCCCAGCCCTCAGCTCTGTCTTTTGAAGTCCAACGTGAGATCGTTCCACCTGTGTTCATACTCATGGAGCTAGCTTAAAAACTGAAAAGAGGAGACCAGCCTAGTGAATATTGCTCTTTGGTTCGGAAATGGAAGTTTCACCCCACCAATTTCAGGCTGTACACACCCAATTACATACTCTTCCGGCTGTGGAATTAAACTTTTGTCCTTAAACAGGGTGGGGGAGGCAATTTTCTTTATCCTCCCTCCCTCTTTCTCTCCTCTTTCTTCTCTCCCCTCTTTTCTTTCTCTTCCTTTTTTTCCTCCTGAAGATTGAACCCAGGGCCTCATACACGCTAAGCACATGCTACACTGCTGATCTATGCCTGCAGCCCCAGAATCAAACTTTAAAGTTGGCTTGTCTATTGTTCAGATACCATATAGACTCAATCTTCCCTTTTTTCAGAGTTTGACTTGAGATCATTTGGAGTCAAAAACCAAACGAGGAAGTTCTATGCTTATTTTAATACTGTTTAAATACATTGTAGTATAAAAGAGACATCTAATTACTTTTACTGATGGGTTAAAGTCTGTTCATTATAACTATCTCTACACTGACACAAGTTTGAGATGATAGCATTTCTGAGTTTCAGAGTATCAGTGCATCTCAGTTACTCTCAAGTTCAGGTATGAAAATCAAGCTAGAACAGAAATATATCACCTATATTAACCTTGCTTACTGACTAGATAAAGGTAATATGTAATCAGTACATTAACTCAACAATCTGGAAATAGCTGACTTCAGTCTATCACACATGCAGTATAATTTTATAAAGAAGAATTCTTCTAAACCAGTCATGCTGGCACATGTCTGTAACCCCAGCACTCCAGGAGGCTGCAAGTTCAAGGCTGGCCTGAACAATTTAACAAGAGTCTGTCTCAAAATGTAAAAATTTTAGGGCTGGGGATTTAGCTCAGTGGTTCCACCACCTGCCTCACAAACTCAAGGTCCCAAGTTTGATCCTGGTACAAAAAAAAAGTAAAAATTTTAAAAAGGGTTGTGGATATAGCTCAGTGTGAAGACCCTGGGTTCAATCCCTGGTACCACACACACTCACACACACACACACAAAACCTAAAGCATTTCTAACCTCACAGAAAGTCAAGTATTTCATGATTTCACTTATAAGTGGAATATTAAAAGCTGATTTCATAGAAGTTGAGAGTAGAACTGTGGTCACCAGCATGGGGTAGAGCAGGGAGGAGGAAGGGACAGGGAAAGGTCAACCAATTGGTAACTGGGTTGCAGTTAGACGCAAAAAAAAAAAAAAAAGAAAGAAAAAAAATCTGGCGTGCTATTGCACTGGGGTGACCACAAAAAACAATAATGTACCATATATTTCAAAAAGCTAGAAGAAACTTTGAATGTTTTTATCGTAAAGAGATGACAAATACTTGAGATAGTTGTTTCACCCCACTTAAGCACTACGCAATGTAATATAATATGCATTGAAACATCATAGGACACCCCATTATCTTGCAGCTTTTATGGTTTTATATATCAGCTAAAAACGAACTTAACAAAAAAATTTTAAGTTTTTTTTTTGTTTTTTTTGTTTTTTTTTTTGGTGGAACTGGGAATTGAACTCAGGGCCTTGCACTTGCCAGGCAGGTGCAGCGCCTCTGAGCCACTTCCCCGGCCCTAAGAAACTTTCGAACTCCGTGACTTTCCAAACATTTTCCTTACAGTCTTGCTTACACTATTAATTTGTTTATAGCCCATCTTCTTTTAATACATGAAACCAAGGAGTTCTCATTTTCTGTCTGTATACAAATCCCGGGTTAGCGTGAGAGCTACTGAGTTCTACTGCGGGAGCCGACAAATACCAAAGCTTCCCAGCCTGTGCGGCCTTTGCCAGCTTACAGAAATGCCACTCTCTAGACAGCTGCCGGTGCCTGACTCCGAGGCTCAGCTGCTGGGCCGCGCGCTTCGCCCTCCTGTCCCCTCCCTGGGACGGTACCGTGGAAGGGACCTCATTCAACTCATTCGGGAAAGGCAGCCAGTAACTGCGCGACCGCCGCAGAAGGACCTAGCGCTAAGGGGGCCTCCTGAGAGCCGTGGTCCACCATGGGCGAGGGGCAGCGGAGGGCAGCGGGGTCGAGGCCCAACCGCCACCAGCACGGTCAAAATAGCATCGCATCGCATCGCAATCTCTACCACTAGGAGGGAGAGGAAGAAAAGCGGGGTGGAGAAGGGAGAGGCAGGGGGCGGAGGGGAAAACCAGGAAGAGGGAGTGGTGCGTGAGTTCCTTGGAATCTAGAGGCTCAGAGCAAGAAAAAAGAAAATCGAAGATGCTGCCAGCACAAAAGTTGGCAAACAAACGGCTCGCTCTCTTTTCAACACGAGAAATTCTGTCACCGGCAGGGCTGTTCTTCAGCCAACTTTAGGCGGAGGAAAATATTTCTAGCATGTCATGAACGCAGCTGACGCTCAGCTAAGGAAAAAAGAGTCGGAGGAGAGTAAGGGGAAGGCCCGGAAGTGGGACGAGGCCCTAACCCCACGCAGCTGGGCGCGGACCCGGCCTCCCCACCCGCCGAAGGGCCCTGCTCGCCCGGCGGAGCAGATCGCAGATCGGGCC
>NW_022900930.1:3604151-3623159 GCF_012274545.1 Fukomys damarensis | reverse complement strand
GTTTCCGGGCCTGGGGGCCTGTGGGCCCGTGGGTGCGCGCGGTGGTGCAGGGTCGAAGCAGAACCCGGGGTCTGGGCAGGCATCTCTAACTCCAGTTCCTGGGTCTCTGGAAACATGCCTTTGGTGTGGGAAGTATTTGGGGGATCTAAGGTAGTGAGCGTCCCGATTTCTCTGTTTCTCATCTTTTTCACAGCCCCTGATAGCTCAGGACGCATTCATAGATGCCTTCAGCTTTGAGTGGTTCAGAGAGACATGGCCTAGCTCGTGCCCTGCCAGTGCTCTCCTGTTCCCCCAGGCCCCCTCCCAGGTGTAGTTTCTTGAGGCACAGGTGGGCCCCGAAGCCTAACCCCCTGCGGCCCCCTCTCCTACACACTAGCCAGGTCATCTCGGGGACGTTTTCAACGAGTAAGAGCAATTGGTTCAAACACCTGCGTTTCCAGGAGGACGACTTTAGGATCTCAAACTGACATATAACATTTCGGAGTTAAATATAGTTTCTTTAAAATGAAAACAACAGTGAGATCATGACTTAAAAAAAATCTCGTGAGTTTTCCGGAGAGCAGATTCGTAAGCGCTGCCTACATCTGGATTAAATTTATAATGATCTCGAAGCTGGTGCGCATCAGTTTGCCTCTTTACTGGAAAGACAAGTAGGTGAGGAAGAAATCCAGGGCTGACATTTATGGTGCCTTTGCTGTGAGCGGAGTGCCCCCTGTCTTGCTCACGTAGCCCTCATGGCTGCCTGCCAGGTGAGTGCTGTTAGCATTCTTTGTGTGCAAGTGAGGTGACAAGCTTTAGAGAGAAGGAAACTCACAGAATGTAGCTGCCAAGCGCCAGAGTTGCGATTTGAACCCTGCTTCCTAGTGGGGTGCTTCAATCTGATTGTCGTTCTGCTAAAGCTAGTCCTTCCCGATGTAAACCATCTCTGACTATTTTTAAAACGTAGGCTATGGAGGGAGCAGTAACTCTCAGAGGACTGAGTCTGCCTGAAGCCCCCTTAGACACTTTGGAGAGCAGAAGCCAGAAATGCTAAAGATACCTGATGGGTCATGCGTAGCAAACTTTCATCTAAGCACAAAAGCTGTGAGGCAGGGCTGGATGTGAGTAAAACTGGGAGGCAGGTGGTGGTCTTCACCTCTCTGCCTGCTTCAGAGGCCTCTTGTCTCCTGAGGGTCCTCCCCTTTTTGCAGGAAACCCAGTCAGCCCCTGAGAAGGCAGAGAAGGTCCCGCTAAAGCCTCCCACAGGGCCCCACTCTGCAGTTTATACCTTCAGTATCTGCTGTGTCAAAGGAACCCTCCTACTTCTTGTTTCTCTAAACTCCCTTTGACCCGGGCCTGACTTTTTTCAAGCTGCTTGAGATTAGCAGCCCCTCCTAATCTACAAGGGATACATTCCAAGACCCCCAGTGAATTCCTGAAATCTTGAACAATAACAGACCCTATAGACAATGCTATTTTTCTACACATTCATACACAAATGTAATGCCTTTCCCATCTTAACCAAGCACTTACATTTGCTGTGGCTGTAATTTTTGCACTTTAGGGCGTGACAGCAAAACTGACACGAGTTTCTTTTTCTTTCTTCACAACCTGATAGGATTTGATCTCGCCACAGATCTTGGCAACTTCAGCATACATACTTTTTCTTATTAAGTCGAGAACTTTCATCTTTTTACAGAAAAGAAGCATGTTGTGTCCTTTCTTTGGCATAGCCTAATTCCCAGTGTGACTAATCTTGTGCTTTGGGGCCATTATTAAGTAAAATAAAGGTGGCTTGAACACAAGGCTGTAACGCCAAATGGTCCATCTGATAACCCAGCCTGCTACTAAACGACAAGCGAGGAGGTGGCATACCGGGTAGCCACACTGAGCAAGGAGTGGATCAGGATGGGGTGGATTGGCTTGAGATCTCATCATGCTATTCAGAAGAGTATGCAGTCCAAAACTAATGGTTTATTTCTGAAATTTCCCACTGTCTATTTTTAGATCCTGCTTGGCTGTAGATAACTACACTTTGAAAAGCAAGACCTTGGTTAAGAGGGGACTATTGTAATATGCTAATTCATACACTACTTTGTGCTCTAATGGGAGATTTTAGGCTCCACTGGTACAGTAAGAGGAGCATTGGGAGCTGGAAGATGCCCCAGGCACCCTCTAGCCACACCCTACAATTGTTATGAGTTCCCATGGCAGGGTGGGAGGGCCACATGGCAAACTTTGGTGTGTCGCTTGATAGTGGTGCTGCTTACCTGAAATTTTGGGGCATGGACGGCATGAACTCAGCAGGGACAGTGCTCAGCAGCAGTATGAAGGATGTGGTGTTATTCTTTGGTGTCCAGAGCCCTATCTTTCTGTCCTGTTCGTTTTCCTGATGGCTCCTCTTCCAACTGCCTTTGTACCCTCTACCACTCACGAATGCACGCGCGCACACACACACACACACACACACACACCCCACTTCCTCATGTCTGTGAAGCCCATGCGCCTTTAATTCACTGGACAGCCTTCAAGTACCCACCACTCAGTGTGAGTGTGTTTATAACAAGTCAGATTGCTTTGCAGGAAATGATGACTGGAATTGAGCGATCAGGTAACAATTTGGGGAGCATTTTTTTAAGATTCTGGAATGTGGGTCTTAGGCCTCCTGCTGCCTTCCAAAGCACACACTTTGAGCCAGTGCTCATTTGGGACACATCAGTAATTATGGGGGTCCCGGTTAATGACGAGGAGTGGGTTGGGAGGAAGAAAGGAGAATCTGTTGTTTATCCCAGGCCACCCAGGATACTTGGGGATGGGGACCCCTTTCTTCTTTAGCCTTGCCCTGTATTTTTGAGAGGAGATTCCAGAGATGTAAGCAGACAAGAGTAGTTGAAAAAGCAGACACAGTACAGAAGAAAGAGCCTCAAGGCTCCAGTGGGTGTGTTTATTGTTCGAGATAAGACTCTTCTGGTCCCTTGGAATTTTCCTTAGTTTGACTTTCTGGCTAATTATTACCATCTCCGTGGTTGCTGGGAGCTGACCTTTTGCTGGGGTGTCCAGCCTGCCAGTTAACTTGCAGGCCAGCATAAGGCCTACACCCACCATAGCCAGCTTCAAACAAGCAGCCTGACCCAGTCCACGGGAAGTAGCTTGCCTATTGCCTGGCCTTTTGCAGTTGGTTTTCTGGACCCCAGCACACCTGTGACCTCTGTGCAGTGCACGTGAGCACAGCCTGCCCCTGTCTTCAACTGGCTCAGTAGCCAGCGTGCTCCTCCAGCAGCTAGGACATATGCGTAATGGAAAGCAGCCCTAGATATTCTTTAGTCAATAAACAGCTGGCAGGACTCTGAGGCACTTGTCAGCTCAACTTGGGAAGGCATTTAGTCTGCTTCCAGAATTGCTCATATCAGAGCTAAAAGGGCTTAGATACTCTCAGTTCCAAACTCTTCATCTCACAGCTGAAAAGAGAGGCAGTGAATTGCCCATGGCCACAGGGCCAGGGTCCAGCAGCAATTTTATTTTACAAAACCAGACTGATATGTGTGGGTGGTCTTCAGGTGGAATTAAAGTTCTCGCTGCTGGGTATTTCTGTTTGCCCTTTTAAAGCTGTTCTCCACTGTGCTCTGTGACCTGGAGGCTGACTTCTGTGGCTCTCTTGCGTTTGGATATCACTTAGATTTAGTTAATGGAAGACACCTGTGGGAAGTCAGCACTGGGGAGAGTGTCAGCCTTGCTCCTTTCCTGCTGGGTTGCCATGGGCGGGGTGTGTCCTCTGACTAAAGCCCCAGCTTGGCCAGGTAGCCAGACTTTGCTACTCAGTGTTGCCACCCCTGACCTCTTAGGCCAGCCCCAGAACACTCTACCATCTTTTGTGGTCCCCCCAATTCCTGCTCAGACCTTTGTAAACAGTCCCTTTATTAAACTCAAAAATGGAGCATTTTACGTGCCAACCTCTTGACTGATACCTATGAGTATTCTTCGAGAAAATATAATTAGAGAATCTACAGTAATCAGAGAAAAATCTGTGTGTTAGCCTTCTGTTGCTAGGACAGAATACCTGAGATAAAGCAATGTAAAGGAAGACAAGTTTATTTTGGCTTACGGTTTCAGAAAGTTCAGTCCATGGTTATTGTGCTCCATTGGCCTATGTTGAGGCCGAATATCAGGATGAAAATCACATGGTGGAGCAAAGCTTCTTCCCTTATAGCAGCCAGGAAGGAGAGAGAGAGGGAGAGAGAGAGAGAGAGAGAGAGAGAGAGAGAGAGAGAGAGGTCAAATGTCCTCTTGAGGCCATGCCCCTAATGACCGAACTACCTTCCATTAGGCCCCATCTCCTAAGGGTTCTAGCACTTCCAGTAACACCCAGGCTATGGCCAAGGCTTTAGCATATGGACCTTTGGGGGTCATTAGTATCCAAACAATCTATATGAAAGGAAGTCATACCCAAAATTGGGAAGAAGTATCTTGGTTTTCTATGGCTACTGTAACAAATGACCACAAACTTGGTGGCTTCAAGCAAGGCAAATTTATTCTCTCACAGTTCTAGAGTCGGAAATCCAAAGTGAGCTTCACTGGGCTCGTTGGGCACAGGCAGGGGTGCATTCCCTACACAGGCTCCAGGAGGTCATCTGTTCCTTGCCACTGGCCCCTTTCATCTTCCAGCATTCCTGGGCAACTTGTAGCCACCTCACATTAGTGTCCAGCACTGCGTCACTTTGTCATCTCCTCTTCTATGTGTGAGAACTTCCTTCTCCTTCCTCTTATGAGGATACTTGTCTTAGTCACTTTCTTATTACTGGGACAAAATACTCAACACCCACAACTTGAAGAGGAGCGGTTTGTTTTGGCTCGTGTTTTGAGTCCATGGCTGATGGGCTGAGTCAGAGAGAGCACGACTGGAAGGTGGGGCAGAGGAGAGCTGGTCATATCATGGTTGTCAGGAAGCAGAGGGGAAGACAGAGCTGGGGCAGGATCGCACCTCCAGGGACCCACCTTTTATCGGGCCCCTCCTCCCGACGCACAGTTAGCTGTGGATTCCTTAGTGGATCAACCCACTGATGAATGCAGCACCCCCACAGTTCAATCACCTTCCCAAGCCCAACCTCAGACACATGGGCCTTTTAAGGGACAGTTTAGATCTAAAAACATAACAATGCTTTTGATTGTATTTAAGGCCCACCCAGGTCATCTAGGATAATCTCTCCATCTCAGAATCCTTAATTTAATTGCAACAGCAAATGGGGCGACAAATATACGAGTATGATAACATTGTCCCGAAGAAGATGACCTTTACAAGTAACATGGATGAGGCCCTGACATCTTTGGGGTCATTATTCAACCCATGACAGAGTGTGACGGACACACAGAGAATTCCTGAAGAGCAGTCCGAGGGACGCGTGCTTACCGACACCGGTATGCTCGACAAAAGCATAGTCCTGTCTTTGGGGAGCACACGTTGTTGAAGATGCCCTTCAGTCCCTAGACGAATTGTCTTATCTTTAGTCCTAGCAGCTGGATGTCATTGTGATATGTTTTTTTTCCCCGAGCCAGCTAGCTGTTTAGTCACCAGGCAGAGGCAAGATGGTGGGCTGCAAGGCAGACATGAAAATCGGGGAAGACCCAGTCTGGAGGCATTAATTACAGTGTGGAAGTCATTTGACTCAAAAGAGTTGAGTTCTTCACCCTAAAACCTGGAAGGCCCTCTGCTCTCAGCTCAGCTGCCCTGATTTACAGATAAGATCTGGAAAGGGGAATTTTCTAACCCACAGCTGGTTAACGACAGACCCAAGCCTAATATAGCAGTCTTGGGACCCTGTCTGAGGACTTTTCACACTCTGCCTCCTTATAACACCTTCTACCAACGTCCCCCCTTCCAGATGATCTTTGAGTGTTCACTGTGGGATTTATTTCCTGAGTGGTTTTACTTATTCCAAGTCGGCAGTCGGTGGGAATGTACTGGATGTCAGTCTGGGTTTCAACATGGCTGAGTCTGGTGCTATCCAGAGTGCTACCCCATGACAAGCCAAGGAGACTGTGTGAGAAGGTCACTGACAAAGTCTTGGGGTGAACATAAGTCACAGAGCGCACTCAGTGAGGAAGTTGATGGCTACTCCGTCACAAGCTCCTTGTCTGTCCCAGGCCAGTGTGGTGGCCACTGACCAGAGGACAACAGTAAGAGCACTGCCCCCTGCTACTGGAGCAAACTCACCTCCCCAAATGTGCTGGGTTCACAGAAGAACAGGTCAGAGAAGTAAAGTCCTGCTGCTCAGATCTCATCTAGACACCAGAGTCCAGACCTAGAGTCATTCTTTAAGAAGGACAATCACATTCCAGAGATCTTCCAGTAGTGCCTGACTCATGAGTGTAATTTTTGCGAGAATTAAAAGAGAAGCTGCTTTAAAAGTACTCACCACATCCACGGCATGAGATAAAGCACTAAATACATAAAAAAATTACTCCTACTACTACAGATATTGCTTGTTTAATGACCAAATTCTGCTCCTACAACTAGGTTGTTATATAAATTAATCACTAGCCTGGCATAGTGGCGCATGCCTGTAATTCCAGCACTTGGGAGGCTGAGGCAGGAGGATCATTGTGAGTTTGAGACCAGCCTGGGCTACATAGTGAGTTCCAGGTCAGTCTCAACTACATAGTGAGACCCTGTCTCAAAAAACCAAACCAAACCAAACCAAACAAAAATTGATCACAAATGAGGAATTGTACATAGTATATGCATTGCATTATAATACTCAGGGGCCTGGGATTTAGCTCAGTGGTTCCGCCGCATGCCTCATAAATGCAAGGACCTGAGTTCGATCCCCGGCACAAAAAAACAAAACAAAACAAAATTATAATATTCAGAACAAAGAAATGGTCAAAGAAAACTCCAACTTGATGACTTTGCCTTTATTTGCATAATTCTTTCATCCAATGCTGTAATGTATAACAACATAAAACTACAGTACTATACTACACAGTATAATCAGCAAAAATTACAGTACCATATAAGGGGTACTATACAAAAGAGACATTGAGGCTCTATGAAAAAGATATACAGAACTGTACAAAAAAAGATGGGTCATAAGTAAAAAACAGTGTGGCTTGGTCATTAAGTCTAAAAGTCCAAAAAGTCACTAAGTCCAAATGAGGAATATCTGTAGTGCATCCTAACCCAGTGCAGAGGGGCTACATCAAGCGAGGAGCGTGTAAAGAATTTAGAGACTTTCTGCCTAAATAAAACTGGAAGAGACCCAAAGACCAATTTAGAATGCCTTCATTAAATAATTCATATATATATATATATATATAATATTTATATATATTTTTTTTAGTACTGGGGATCGAACTCAGGTCCTTGTGTTTGTGAGGCAGGCGGCGGAACCACTGAGCTAAATCCCCGGCTGTAAATTCATATTTTTTAAGTACCTGGTGTATCTCCACATATCTTTCTAGACATTTGAAAACACCGTTGTGGACAAGATGAATGAGGCCCTGGGTTTCATGGATGAGGATGGTTATGGGGCAATATACAAAATAAAAATAACTTCAAATGAAACCAAGACAAGAAAGCAGGGAGTTGGTGGTGTGGGGCTGGGAGACTGAAGCTTCTTCAAATGGGTAGTCAGAAATGCCTCCCTGAGGTCCTGATGTTTGGGTCGAGTCCCGAATGCCAACAAAGCCACATGCGTTGAGGCCTGCCAGGGGAGGCGACTCTCGGCTTGAGAGCTGACACGGGTCCTAACGGCACTAACAAGTAGAGGTCACTGCCCAGTCACATTCTGTGAGGCTCAGTTGCTAAGTCCTTTCTTGGAGAGAGGTGGTGTGAGTGTCGTACGTGTCGGCCAGAAATTTTCTATTGGTGATCATGCCAAGCACAGGTTGGCGACCACTGGCCGGCAATCCTGAGCAGAGGATCCCCGCATGGGGTGGGATTTGAGGCCAGGTGAGCGCAGTGGCTCCTCTCAGCTGTTGTGACTGTTCTTTGGCTTGATTTGATTCTGTGAGCCGGGAACTGGGTTTCGTCGTCGGCCCGCCTTGCTCAAGCATCTGCTTCCCTTCTGGCCTTGGCCCTCGGCCCGCAGGGTACATGGGGGGGGGAGAACAAAACGCTTCTGCAGAGTGTGTGGTTCTCCCTCTGCTGCCCACACCTTTTTAGATCCCAAAGACTAAAGAGAATGATTCTGGGATACATGGGGAAGTGGATCAAAGACTTGAACAGAGGGCCGGGGATTTAACTCAGCGGTGCTGCCTCACAAGCACAAGGTCCCGAGTTTGATCCCTGGTACCAAACACAAACAAAAAGTAGAAGAGAAATGAAAAGGAAATTGAAAGCATTCCAGGCTAAGACTATACAAACCAAATCCTTGTCTGAAGAGCCCTTTTCTTGAACTATGGAAAAGCAAAACCACAGCACTCCCTACTGATCTGTGCAGATCCATACCTGGCAGGCCTGAGATCTTCTTTTCTTCTATCCTGAAGGCCAAGCTCACGGGTGCCCTGGATTTCCATCTGCAGGTACAGAATCGTTCCTCTCTATTCCAGTGTTTCTCAGCAGGAAGGTGGAAAACTTCCAAGCTTCCCAAGGAAAGAATGGCTCTATGTTTTGTTCCACCTATGCTAACTTCCTTTTTGTTTAACCCGCTTCAGGCTAATGGCCTATTGTGGCTTTTTCTTGTAGTTTGGCAGCTCTCTCTGGCACACAAGTGCCCTAAAATAAATAATTGAAATCCCAGGACTTCTAAGGACAGTATTAAACTTTACCTCTCTTCAGAGACCTCCTTTGAATGTTCACTTGTTTTATAGTATTTTCAGGCTCCATAGATCTTCTTTACTTTTGCCTAGCCCAAGAACAGTAGCATTTTAGAAAATATTCATGGTGCTACTTTAATATAATGAGCCATGCATACTGATTTTAATTCCAAAAACTCACAAATCTAAAGAGTTGCCTTGAACTCAAGCCCTCAGAATTCTTGCCAGCCTTCTGGTTTTCCTGTCTGCTCAGTTGTTTCACAAGCCAGAACCTACTGAGTTAATGAATGGAAAATCAAGTCTTAGTGAATGACTTTTTCCTTGGGACCCAGAGAAGTAGGGTCAGATGGAGTTTAAATAATCAAAGGGCCTGGGCATGGTGGCACATTCCTGTAATCCCAGGACTCTGGTAAGCTCAGGCAGGAAGACTGCAAATCTAAGTCTCCCTAGGCCACTTAGCAAGACCGCGTCTCAAAATAAAAATAAAAAGGGCTGGGGATGTAGCTCAGTGATAGAACACTCCTGGGTTTAATGCCCAGCACTGAAAAAACAAAAACAACAAAGAGAAAAAACACCTGCAGTGATTGCCCCAGGTGACTAATAGAAAATTTGATAAAACCTCGCCAAACACTAAGGGTTAACGATTCCAAGTCCAGGATGTTTCCATTAGAGGCAGGTTTTGTCTCTGAAAACAGTGCCACAGCGAACACACGCAAAAGAATAACCTGTTTTAAAAAAAGAAAATCAAAGAAAAGTGGACAAAGGGCGCACCCTTCCTGAACCATTATGTAAAAATAGAAAAGACAAGTAAACGAAATAAAAAAAGAAGCTTGAAAAAATGCTTTCCTTCCTTTCCGAAGACTGCAGACTGGACTCCGGGACTAGGCAACTGTCAGCAGGACAAGAGAGCAATATCAGAGGTCCGCAGCCCCGCTCATGCCTGAAGACTGCTGAGTTATTGTAGGGGACAGTTGCATCACCTTGGAACGAGGGACAAAGGCCTTCTTTTGTTGTTATTGGCCATAATCTATCTTTATTCACACAAACAGGTAGAGCACGTCCCACAGAGAGTGGCCGGCGGAATGGGAGAAGACTTTCTGAGAATTAGCCTTGGGTGAGAGGCTTGTGCCCGGAAAGCTGCACTGCAAACTTCCCTAGCGAGTCAGCACGTGACTTTCACCTGGCTTCGTTCTGTGTCCCAAGGGTAGAAGGTCCTGGCTCTGGTTGCGCTCATGTCCGCTCTTCGGAGTAAACTGAACAAATGCAAAGGCAGCTTGCCAAAGGTAATTCTTGGCTTTGACACCCAGTAGAAATGAGGTGGCTTTGGAAGTAAAACATTTTTCCCCCTAATGAAGGTAACAGATGTGCAAGATATGGGCTGGATTCAATGGGAATGAAGGACCTAATGTTTGAGGAGAGAGCACAGGACTGGCTGGGGTGAGGGGTACATCTGAGTGAGGCTCTGCTCCAAGTGGTTTTTGGAACCTTGGGCGAAGCCTGGCGTCGTGGGCGCTGGTGCGGTGTGTGGTGCTGGTGTAAGAGGTGGAACCGGAACGTCTCTGCAGGGCTCTCTCCGGCTGTATTCTCTGACTCAGTTTCTTAGTTTTAACTTTCTTTCGTCTTCCAGAGGCACCAAAACAAGAGAGTAAGATGGAGCTGAGCTAGTGTGCGGGTTTGTGTGAGGCTGGAAGCAGGCCCCGGGCAACTCGAACCCAAGTGGGACAGGCAGCAGGGTGGCCCTGGTGTGCATTTTTCTTTTTTAATGGATCAAGGACCCCTGAAAGGCGAAGAGAATGGAAGAGCTTTAGGAGGAACTTTGTCTGAGATGCGGGCAGGATTGCTTGGCAGGGAGGCTGGGGTGGTTTTGCGTCCACTTTAGCTGGGACGGAACACATGTGGAGAAGCTGGGGTTCGAGCTCCTTTCTGCAGTGGTCTCGCTGTAGAGTAGGACAGCCTGATGGCTGGCAGAGCTGCAAAGTAATATAGCTCATCATTCCTAGTGGCCTGGCCAAAGCTGTGGGACTCTTTTTCTCCCAGTTGAGTAATGAGAGTATTGATTAGGATTTGAATTGGCTGAATCTTACAGAAATTCAAAGGAATAGAGGCCAAATAGTATATTGTTTCTCCCCACACAGAAGAAATCCTCCATGGTAGGTGAGCAGTTGAGGGCAGGCGCAGAGGCTCCATGGTGTCAGGGAGGCGGGCTCTTTCACCCAGGCAAGGGCAACATGGCTTCCACCGAAAGGCTGCTTGAATTCAGCCATCACATCAGCATTCCAGCCAGCAGGGAAAAGAAAGGAACAAAGAAAGGGCTCATCACCTCTTTATTCATTAATGATACGTTCCAGGAATTGGACTTGAAATTTGTTTTCATCTCATGACTAGAATTTAGTTGCATGGCCACCTGGGTGAAATGAAGATTGGGAAACATAGCTTTTGTTCATAATAGCCGTGACCCTAGCTAGCAAGTTATGGTTGCTTTGCGTTGTTTGGCTTGCCAAGAGAGGAGGAGATAACATATTAAGGAACACTTTTATGAAAATTTAGGAAATGTTTGTAGTATACAATGTTTGCATTCCCGTGGAAATTGGCACATTTCAGTTTTTTTTCATTCCCTGTCCCTCCCTCCCCATCCGCCTCTTGATCCCCGCCCTTTTTTTGTATGTTTGCAGTGCATGATGATTACACTCCTTGTGTGGAGTTGGTACATGTTCGTCACACATCTTAATTCCTTTTCCTATCCTCTTCCCCTCTCCTCCCTCCCCCTTCCCACCATCTCTTAATCCTTTTCCCCTTTGAGGAAGATCTAGCTTCCTACTTCTTCTGTCTCTTGTTTTGCTCTTTATTTATACTTTGGGTTTCTCATAGAAGGGAAGCCGTGTGGTATTTAAGCTTGGGTGTCTGATTTACTTAATATTATGGTCTTCTTTTTCTACAGATGACTGAGGTTTATCTTTATGGCAGAGTAGTACTCCAGTGTGTGTAAATATCACATTTTCTTTATCCATTCATCCACCGATGGATAGGTCAGCTTCCAAGACTTTGCTACTATGAATTGTGCCGCTATAAACATGGGTGTTCAGGTATCATTGCAGTATGATATCCTTGACTCTTTCTGAAAGACATCTAGGCGGGGAACAGCTGGGTCAAATGGAATCTCTACTTTCAATTTTCTGAAGAATCTCCACACTGACTCCAGAGAGGTTGGATGAGTTTACGTTTTTACAAACAATGTAGAAGTGTTCCTGTTCCCCTGCAGCCTCACCAGCACTTACTATTTGAATTCTTGATGGTAGTTGTTATGCTTCCTGGGCTAAGGTGGAGTCACGGTGTTATTTTAATTTGCAGATTTCTAATGGCGAGTAATGCTGAACATTTCTTCACGTATTTATTGACCACATATACTTCTTCTATAAAGTGCCTATTCATTTCAGTTGCCCATTTTTTTAAACCTGGGTCTTTTATTTGGGAAGGCGCCTAATTTTTTGAGTTTTTCATATATTCTAGTTATTAGTTCTCTGAGGAATAACTGGGAAAAAATTTTCCCATTCTATAAGTTGTCTTTTCACTCTGTTGGTTGGGTTTTTTGTTTATTTATTTTGGTTGTTTTTTTTTTGGTTTGCAGAAGCTTCTTAATTTGACACGACCTCATTTGTTGATTCTTGATACTATTTCCTGTGTGACCTGGGTTCTTTTTGAAAGTCCTTGCCTATGACTATGACTTTAAGAGTCCTATTTTGTCTTCCAGCAGGTTAGATTTTTCTGTTTTAACATTTAGTTCTTTGATCCATTTTTATTTTAGTTTAGTACATAGTGAAAGATAAAAGTCCAGATTCAATCTTTTGCATTTAACAAGCCACTTCTTCCAACACCATTTATTAAAGAAGCTATCTTTCCTCCAATATATATTTTTGGCCCCTTTGTCAAAGATAAAATAGTTAAATGTGTCTTGGGTTGTTTCTGCATCCTCTTTTCTGTTCTATAGATCCTTGTGTCTGTTTTTGTGCCAGTACCATGCTACTTTTATCCCAGTACCTTTGTAATATAACTACAGGTATAGGATTGTGATGCTTCCTGCTTTGCTGTTTTCACCCAGGATTACTTTTACTATTCTTAGTATCTTCTGGTTCCATTTGAATTTTAGGATTTTTTTTCCAGTTTTGTGAAAAATGCTGTAGGAATTTTGACTGGATTTGAATAAATCTGTATGTCAATTTGGAAGTGTGGATATTTTGACCATGTTGATCCTGCATATCCAGGAACAGGGGATATCTTTTCATTTTCTGATATCCTCTTTGATTTCTTTTTCAGAGTATTATGGTTTTCATTGTAGAAGTCTTTCACTTCTTCAGTTAGGTTAATTCTTTTTAAGAATTATTTAATTTTTCTTAATATTTTTTCCTAACTTCATTCTCTGTGGGTTCACTTTAGTATACAAGAACACTATTACTATTGATTTTTGTGTGTTGATTTTGTATCCTGAACATCTGAATTTGGTTATTAATTTTGAGTCTTTTGGTGGATTTTTTGGGGTCTTCTTTATAGAGGACCATGCCATCTGTAAATAATGGTAATTTTACTTCTTCCTTTCCTATACATACCCTTTTTATTTCTTTTTCTTGCCTAATTGCTATTGCTAATGTTTCAAGTACATGTTGAATAGGAATGATGATAGTGAACATCCTTGTTTCTGAGAGAGAGGATTCAGTGTTTCCTATTTAATATGAAGTTGGTGGCAGCTTTGTTATAATGGCTTTTTCTCAGATTGAGATAAAACTTTCTATACCTATTTTCTCTCTCTTTTTTTTTTTTGATACCGGGGATTGAACTAGGGTCCTTGCGCTTGCAAGGCAGGCCACTGAACTGCTGAGCTAAATCCCCGGCCACCTATTTTCTTCTATACCTACTTTCCTCAGTTTTTATCATGAAATGGTATTGGATTTTGTCAAAGACTTTTTTTTTTTTTTTTTTTTGTACCAGGGATCAAACTCAGAACCTTGTGCTTATGAGGCAGGTGCTGTAACACTGAGCTAAATCCTTCAAAGGCTTTTTTGTATCTGTTGAGATGATCATGTGATTTGTTTGGTCCTTGGTTCTGTTAACTGGTGTCTTACATTTATTGATTTGTATGTGTAGAACTATTCTTCTATACCTGGAATGAAGCCTGTTTGGTCACAATGATCTTTTTAATGATTTGTTGCATTCTCTTTGCTATTGTCTTGTTGAGGATTTTTGCATTTTATCCATTAAAGAGAGTGTTCTATAGTTCTCTTCTTGGTTGGATCCTTGTCTATATTTGGAGTCAGGGTAATGCTTGCCTCCAGTAATGACTTTGGGAGTCCTGTTTCCCTTTAAAGTTCATTAAAAACTCAGGACGTATTAACGTTAGAATTTCACTCAAGTTTTGTAGAATTCAGCAGTGAACCTGTTAGGATCTGGGATTTTCTTATTAAGTAGGTTATTTATTTCTGCTTTAAATTCATTGCCTGTTATTGGATTATTATTTTTTTACTGGTTCAGTTTTGGTAATTCATATATTTCTAGGAATCTGTTAATCTCTTTTGAATCCCCCAATTTATTGGAGAATTCTCCAATTCACAGATTTGTGAAGAAATTGTTAATGATTTTTTATTTTGGCAGTGGTGTGTCCATTGTGATTTAACTTTTTTATTTCTAATTGCACTAATTTGAGTCTTTTCTCTCCCTCTCTCTCTCTCTCTAACATTGGCTAGGGGTTTGTCTATTTTTGAAGAAGCAACTCTTCAGTAAATTAATTCTTTGTGTTGTTTTGCGGGGTGGTCATGGCTTGTGTCCCCACTTGAGTCTCATGTGGGCAAGGCTTTTTCAGAGGTGGCTGGATCTAGAGTATATGATGCTGAGATTGATTCACGGTGCAATGCTAGGATCAAGGGAAGTAGGATTAAAGGTGTGAGTGTCACCTGCCCTGAGTAACCTGGATAAGCTATAAGAGATATAGAAAGAGCTGTGGTCCTCCCTTGCTTGCTTTGCTACCTTCTGCCTGCCATGAACTGTTTCTCCTCTGCAAAGCCTGTTGCTCCATCCCGCCTTGGAGCCAGCTGATTATGGACCGAAGCCCTTACAAAGGCTAAATAAACCTTTTCTCCTTTAACCTGTGGGTGTTGGGTATTTTGTCTCAGTAACGAGAAAAGTAACTAAGACAGGAAGTTTTTGGTTATTATTAACCCTAAGTATTTTTCTATTTCATTTTTTTCTCCTTTTGAGAGTCTAGTTACATGTGCTTGACTGATACCATCTAACAAGTCCCTGAGATACTGTTCATTTTGTTTTAAATCTTTTTCCTCTTACTCATTTTGATGGATTTATATTAAAGATTACTTACTCTTTCCTTTAACATTTCCCTTTGTTAACGCCATCTGGTGAGTTTTCTGTTTAGGAAATTGTACTTTGCATGTGGAATTTACATGAGAAAGCACACTCTGAACTGCAAATGGGATATGAAGAGTATTTTGTAATCTATAAGTCGATTACTAAACACGATGCATCCCCAGTACTGGGGGGAAATCCTCTAGCACTCATAAGGTGAAGACTATATTTTAAAAATAGGAAAATTAAAACAGAATAATTCAACTTGTTGCTTTTTTTTTAGACAGGGTCTGGTTATGTAGTTTAGGCTGTCCTTGAACTCACCCTGTAAGCCAGGCTGATTTCAAAGTCTTAGCCGTTCTGCCTCAGCCTCCTGAGTGCTAGGATTACAGGCACACATCACTATGCCTGGCTAAAATTTTATTAGCATGAAGACAGGAAATAAAAAATGGAAAAACATGTCAGAGGAAACAAATAGAAAACAGAAATACACACACAAAATGCTAGATGAATACCCATTCATATGAATAATTAAATGTTCATTAGTTAAACACTACCATTAGGGCACTGAAATTAATTACTGGTCTTAGAAGTTTTTGATTTGGTTTTGCAGTACTGGGTACCAAATACAGAGCCTTGGCCATTCTAAGCAAGTGCTCTACCACTGAGCTGCATCCCTAACCCTGATAATGATTGTTTTTAAATGAATACAAAAGTGAATATAACACCTCACTAAAGAAGAACACAGGTGCAAAATAAATAGATGAAAAGTTTTTAACATCCAGTATCCTTAGAGAACTGCAATGATCACCATCACACTATCTCTATTAAATACCATTGCACCATTCAAATGGCAAACTACTACCACCACCAAGTGCCGGTGAGGACATGAGCAAGCCGGAGTGCACAGGCTGCAGTGCTTTGGGAGGCAATTTTGTCAGTTTCTTGCAAAACCGAACATACTCTCTCCTTACACTTCTTGGTATTTACCCAAATGAGCTGAAAACTTGTGCTCACACAAAAACCTGCACCAGTGTGTCTGCAGTGGTTTTATCCATCATTGCTAAACCTAGAAGCAACTGATATATCTTTTCATAGGTAACTGATTAATAAACTGTGTCACATCCAGACTGTGGAATATCGTTCAGCCATCCCCCTTCTAGGTATCCTCCCCAGACAGCTTAAGACATTGTACTGCAGAGATACGTGCACAGCAATGTTTAGAGAACGACATCCTGTGATAGCTAAATCCTGGAAGCAGCCTGTTTACCCATCAACAGACAACTGGAAAAAGGAAATGTGGTATCTACGTAATGGAATACTACATGGCTATAAAGAATGACAAAATGAGACATCTGAGGAAAAATGGATGCACCTGGAAAATACAATGTTGAATGAAATAAACCAGACACACAAGCTTAAATACCAAATGGTATCTCTCATCTGAGCAAGGCAAAGTGCAAAGAGAACAATAAAGGATGTATAGAAGGAGACAAGGGGATGGATCTCTTGCAAATGAGAGACTAAGGGCAAGGGATAAAGAGGAGCGAGAGGGGAAATAAGTGGAATAAAGATTTGCCATGCCCGGGAACCCAGTAACCTCAACGACTAAACATTATGTCATAGCCATGAGTTAAGATTAGTTTATCAGCCAGGATGAAAACAGGGAAAGGAGGGGAAGGGGTTTTAAAAAACAATCCACATCATGTACATGTACCTACTGCCCAACACGACTGTGAATTACAGGACTGCAAACGTGTACTGACAAAATTTAAAAATAAAAAAAAGGGCAAATGGGAACACAAGTAAATAATAGCCATTTAAAATTTATCTTTATTAACATTAATAAGCAGATACAAGTGATATATACATTAGGCTTTCACAGTGAACTTAGTTTTGTTTCTCTTGACTTCTCAGCCTCTGTATTTGGTGCACCTTCCTTTCCTTCTTCCTTCCTTTTTCCTTCCTTCCTTCCTCTCCTCCTTCTTTCTTTCTTTGTTAGTTTTTTGAGACAGGGTCTCCCTATGTAGTTCAGACTGGCCTGCAATTCATGGTGATCCTCCTGCCTCAGCCTCCCAAGTGCTGGGATTACAGGCACGTGCCACCACATCCAGGGAGTTCATTTTCTTGATTGCTGCATTTTCACTTAGGCAACAACATTAAAATAATTATGTAACTTCTGATAACCAAGAGAAAGATAAAGCTACTTCCTACCCCTGAGCTACATCCCTAGCCCCTTTTCTTTTCAGCCATTTTAGTGGCATTCCCTGGTGTTGCTCTGCATTAGCAGAAATAAGACTTCTCCACAGCCCATCCTGTCTTCAGGAAGAAGCAGCTTTCCCATTCCTGGTGCGCTCTCCCGCTGCTCCCCTCCCGTTTTCCCAGGGAGGACGCAGTGGGAAGAAAGCCCTCTTGGGAGAGGCTCAGCACCCTTCTGGAAGGGCCTTGCTCCTACAGGGCTATGTTGGTATTGTCAGCTACACTTCAGTCCTGTCGCCATAGTATTCCAGATAGGATGTATGAAGAATCTGAATTAAAAAAAAAGAAAGATAGAAAGAGGAAAGAAAGAAAGAAAGAAAGAAAGAAAGAAAGAAAGAAAGAAAGAAAGAAAGAAAGAAAGAAAGAAAGAAAGAAAGAAAGAAAGAAAGAAAGAAAGAAAGAAAAAGATTATCTGCCAGGAGTCAACTTCTCTTTAGCTATTTGAAATCCCTCCCACAAAAACTCAATTCCTGTCTCATTATTCTATACTAATTAATACTTATTTTCCCGTCCCTGGTACTTTGCTTCTAGGGCTTCCTGTATAGCAGCGTTCTGGACCTTCAGAGTCCTGTAATCACAGAGATGACCATGAATAAGTGGGTAGCCAAATTGTGACAGGCAAAAGAAAGGTCTTTTATAAATACACATCTCAGATAAGCTTTCTGATCTTTTCTGCAGAAATTAAAATGTAGCCACATCCACGGTTATCTTCCTATAACTTCCAGCCAAGAACAAAGTCAATGTTGAAAAGAATTCCATGTGTTCAACACTAGCCTCTGGTTTACTCATTTATTTAGGAAATATTTATTGTACAAGAACCATGAGGGAAATACTAAGCTGGATTACAGAGCTAAGAAACTGTTCGCAGTTTCTCATTCTAGTGGTAGGGCAGGCCTGCAGTCCCAGCTACTCAGGAGGCTGAGGCAGAATCACTTCAGAGTTACAGGTGAGTCTGGTAAAACTATCAAGACCTCATCTCAAAATCGGGTAGTCCTTGCCTGTAATCCCTGCACTCTGGGAGGTTGAGGCGGGAAGATTACAAATTTAAACCCAGTTTAGGCAACTTAGCAATGTGAGAATTTGATTCAAAATAAAAAATAAAAAAGGTCCGAAAAGATGTAGCTTCGTGGGTAGGCCTTGGGTTCAATCCTCAATATGAGAAAAAACAAAATGCCAAACAACAAAATTACACCAATTCTGTGTTCACGGAACTGCATTCTGACGAGGGAGACAGTAACAAAAAAAGATGTAGCGCAGTGGTTCAGTCGGGCGACTGAGGTGATCGTGAGTTTGAGTCAAGCCTAGGTAATTTAGTGAGACACTGTCTCAAAAAATAAGGGCTGGGCAGGTGGTTCGGTGCTGTTGTGCTCCTGGGGTCAGTCGGTCCCCAGGACTGAGGGCAGACAAAAAAGAGCAACAGCTGTGACCTCAGGTGCAGGACGGATCTGCAGGCAGCAGGTCTGAGTAGGTCTGAAAGGAGAACCGAGTTAACGGAGAAGGACCCCAGCGTCTGACGGCTGGGAGGAAGAGCGGGGAACCCTGCAGGGGCAGCTGTGGGGCGCAGCTGGCTCACAGATGGGGCGCTTCTCCGCTAAGCGCCCGGAGGAGAATTCATTCCTTGGTTGTCACGGCGCGCTGCCGTGTTCACAGATGAAGACGAGGCGGGACGACGGG
>NW_022900930.1:3592568-3603591 GCF_012274545.1 Fukomys damarensis | reverse complement strand
CAGGCGTCGGCCCGAAGGGACCGGGGCTGCTCTGGACTCGTCCAGGCGGGAGATAGCGCCGCCCGAAGGGCTCGGAACCGTCCCGCGCGCTACGAGTTGCAGGGCTGTGCACGGTGGACTTTGGGGTGTAGGAGTTCGGATGCGGCGCTCGCGGCTTCCGAGAACTCCCTCTCTTGTTTGCTGGGAGAGCTTCGCGATGACCTCAGAAAGTGGGCTGTCTATTGTAGCAGCAGCAATTAGGCTTTTGTTCCGGGAAGGCAACAACTGGGGACCCGGGTACTGCAGTGCAAGCTGTGGGGGAAATTTAGAGAGCGGGATCTAGAGCTCGGCCCGCGTCTGAGAGATGGATGGACACGCGTCCTGACAGGGCGAGGGGCGCTATGACAACTACTGGAGAATTGGGGCTCTTAATGCTTAATTTAAAAAATTTTAGAGGGCACGTGTTCTGCAGATCAGGCCATGCCTAGGAAGGCGTACTAAATACCAGAAGTGCTTAGTTTGAGAAATAAACAGTTACCCATCATCTAGGCAGGCTGGGCCCTGGGTAGGCTTTTTGATAATCTTTTCAATGCAAAGTCAATTTCTGGGTATTCAAATACTAGAGGTGTTATTTGTGCCTCCTAACAGTTACATATGATCAAAATCTAAACTTAACCACGTGTACTACAAACCTGCACAAATAAGAAATCTAAATTTAGTTCAAGTAGTTTATTCCTGATTAGGATAACTAAAATTTGTTGCACATGGAAGGTGTACTAAATGCCTCTAAATACTTTGTCATCTAATTCCAAATAACGCTGTTAGTTCCTGTTACTATCACCATTTTACCGATGAGGAAACTGAAGCACAGAGAATCACTTATCCAAGGTCACCCAGCTAGAAAGTGGTGGACTCCGGACCACATAACTGCAGAGCTTATGGGAGAGCTGCGGCCCACCCTGGAGTCGGACGGTCCTAGGAAACAAATTTTTGTTTCAGTTGGGAGAACAGCACTCCCTTTTGTCCCCTTAATTTTCCCAAATAAGGGAGAAATCTGAACTAGCAGTGTTTAACACTTAAAAGATGAAGTTGTCAATGCTTATTTAACTTTCGAAAGACTAACAGGAGCTAGTAGAAGGTCCAGAAAGGAGTTTGGGAGGCAGACAGTTCAAAGTGGAGGTCTTGTATCTTCCTTAACGTCCCAGTATCTTTTTTCCACCTTTGTAAAATGGGAATGACAATACCTGCTTCATAGGCTGATGTGAGAACACATGTATGTGAATCACAAGCTAGGGTTTTATCTCCGAGCAGGAGAGTATATTGTTTTGGCCAAGGATAAAAGGCGAAGGGGTAAATGTGTAGCCAGGCTTACTGTGTAACTTCAAAGGAAATAGGTATCATCGCTGCAGCATGCTGGAGAAATGAAGTCAGCTTGAAGCGTACGGTTCAGCTGTTAGGGTGCGAAACTGTCAGTTGTTAAACCCTCAGTTCTTAGGATGTTAATCATCACTGTTTCCATGGTTTAGAATAGATAGAGATTCTCTCCAATGAGGCTCTGTCTGAACTGCATATATTTGGCCTAAAAATGACCGATGTAAATACCTATCATTGGTTCTCGCCTAGGAATACAGCCCTTCCTTGCTCAAGTGAAAACATGAAGAAACATATAGGGCTGGGGGTGGAGCTCAGTGGCAGAGCATTTGCCTGGCGTGTACAAGGCCTTGGGTTCAATCCCCAGCTCCACAAAACAAATCAAACCACGGAAATGCATGTAGCCAGTGCTAGGTTTATTCATCCTATAGAGCACGCAGGCTTTTCTTAATGTGCCAGGTAAAAAGGAAAGATGGGCTTCCACAATTGTAAAAGTGAAAGTATGCTGTTTATCCAAGTCCTGCTTGTCCCAATGTACAAGCCACAAGTCTCTCCAGGGTCCAAGAAACTGGGACGATCGGTCTTAACTCACTGGCTGCAGACTTCCTGCCGGGCCTGTGGCTGTCCTGGAGAACGATGACCCTCAGGGAAGTCCCTCTACTCAGGTTGTAGCAGTTTTGAAATGTATTGTTCTTTTAAAAAATAATAACAAACACATGACAATCACAGGAATGGTTCATTAATGCCAACGTTTTTGTTTTGGGAGAGAAATTATGTTTCAGAATGTTCAGTTTGTGTTTCACAATAACTTAATCAGGCACTAAAAGGAGCCAGATAAAGCTCTCCTACAAGAGACCTATTGTGAAGTAGAAACAAGTATAGCTGTATGTGGGAAGAAATGTCTGATTTTAAGATAAAATTCATTAAAGCTCAAGGTCCCGAGTTCAATCCCCAGTACCCCCCCCCAAAAAAAGATAAAATTTATTATTATTGAAAAGTGTAGCTGCCAGCCTTTTTCAAATCCAAGGAAACAAATGGCTGGCTTTGGTAGGAGCCGGGGCGTGTGTGTGTGTGGGTGTGTGTGTGTGTGTGTGTGTGTGTGTGTGTTGCTCAGTTCATTTATCCAAGGAGGCAGCACAGTGTAATGATAAGGGGCAGAGGCTGAGGAGTCAGAGAGACCTTGAAGTCCAACCAGATCCCTCATCAGCTTCCTTGAGGAAGGACTGGAAATACTGTTATTTAAACTCCGGGCAAGTACATTTCTGTATCTTGACAGTAGCAATAGCTTCTGTTGGAAGTAGTGTGTGTTATTAGCACAGCCGCGGCACTTGGTAAGAGCTTACTTTCTGCACGAATCATTATTCACACGTGTGTAGGGACACGATCTGTGACCCAGAAGCTATGCTGGGCTCCTCTGAAGCCTCCGTGCTAATTCTGCAAAGCTTTTAGCTAAGAAAGGCAATCTCCGGAGTTGAATGTTTCTTTTTTTTTTTTCCTTTTCTTTTCTTTGTTTCTCATTCTCTGTGTGTGGTGCTGGGGGTTGAACGAGGGCTTTCACACTGAGCTCACTGAGCTACATCCTCAGCCTTTTTTTTTTTTTTTTTTTTTTAATTTTTAGACAGAATCTCATTAAGTGTCACTAAGTTGGACTGGAACTTTTGCTTCTCCTACCTCAGCCTCCCAGAGTGCTGGGATTGCAGGTGTGTGCCACTTGAGTTCATTTTTTTTCAGTTGCTTTCCGTTTTTTCAGAAAGTAGTACTACCAAGAGGATGGAAATATGTTTGGAGATGTAGTAGTTTGGTGCAAATGTCTGAAATCACTAACTCCTCATTGGTCATTTCCAGAAATATGGCCCAAGTAGGCTTCCAAAAGCAGTAAATAATGTGTAGCGAACGTGAAAGAAGGGTATGAAACAGAGCCTATGATACACAAGGATTAGGGTATGTGACTGATTCATCCAGGTCTTATTTAGCTTGTCTACCTGGGATACAACACATGTACCTGTTGTCAGTTCTTACTAGTTAGGTTTTTACACAAATTTTTGTTTGCATTTGGAATTTAGTGTATAACAGTAGGTTGTTGGGAGTCGGGGAGTTTCTAAAGTCTCATGTAGTGTTATCATAGTGTCTAGACCCTGAGGGTGATGGAAATAATGAAGAGTTACTAAGGTAAACCAGGGATGTGCACTTGCAATCCCAGAACTTTGGGAGGCTGAGACAGGAGGATCACAAGTGGGAGCCTTGCTTTAAGACACTGACTCAAAATAAAAGGCTGGGGGTGTAGCTCAACATGAAGGCCCAATCCCCAGTAGACGTTGCAAAAAAAAAAAAATGGTTAACAAGGTAAGAACAACCCTTGTCTGCAAGGCATTAAAAAGTGAGCTAGACCCTCCATCAGGGTTGACTACCAAAGGGAGTTTGGGTACAGTTTAGCTCAACAGTTTCTTCCTTCCCCTCCTTAGTTTAGTGGCTGATTGTGCCCACCCTGTCCACACCCATAGCCTCTCCCAGTTGGCACCATTTCAGGATTGAAAACCAAGAAGCTAAATTAAAAAATAACTAAGGGCACAGCTGCTGATGTTCTGAGCTTGGGAAGTTGGATTGGTCGGCAGCAAGGGTGAACTGCGTGGAGTTTGAGTTGTTAACCAATGGCCAGGACACGAGCTGGCACCATCCCACGGGCCACAAATGTAGAAATCCCCTTCTGGGGGAGCTTCTTTGGACAGTGATGGGTGCTTTTTCTTTTTCCATTGTGGTGAGTGGTATATAGCATAAACATTCACCACCTTAACCATCTCCACGGGCACAGTTCAGTAATAGGAAGAACATTGCACAGCCAGGCATGATGGCACACGCCTGTAATCCCAGCCCCTTAGGAGGCTGAGGAAGGAGGGTTGCTGTAAGTTTAAGGGCCAGCCTGGAGCTACATTGTGAATTCAAGGATGACCTGAACTACATAGCAAGTCCTTGTCTTAATTATTATTTTTTGTTTTGTTTTGTTTTTTTTGAGACAGGGTCTCACTATGTAGTTGAGACTGACCTGGAACTCAGTATGTAGCCCAGGCTGGATTTGACCTCACAGCAATCCTCCTGCCTCAGCCTCCCAAGTGCTGGGATTACAGGTGTGCACCACCGTGCCCAGCACCCTTGTCTTAATTATAATAAAAATTAAAGAATAGAATATTGTACAACTGTGTGCATGGCACCTGCCTATAATCACAGCAACTCAGGAGCCTGAGGCAGGATGTCTTATTTGAAGCCAGCCTGGGTGTCTTAGTTACTTTGCTTATTGCTGAGACAAAACACCCAAAGTTAAAGACAAAAGATTTATTTAGCTTGGGCCGGGGATTTAGCTCAGTGGTTCCACCACCTGCCTTGCAAGCGCAATGGACCCAAGTTCGATATCCGGTACCAAAAAAAAAAAGCAAGAGGGATGTATTTTGCTCACAGTTTGTAGAAGTTTCAGTTTACAGTTAGCTGGCTCTAAAGCAAGGTGGCCTGGCAGAGGGGCCTCGCAGAGGAGAAACCATTCATGGCAGGCAGAAGACAGCAAAAGCAAGCAATTGACAAAAGCAACTTCTTTCTGCCCCTTTTATTTTCTACCTAGGCTACCTGGCTTAGGGAGGGCCCACACCAATCAGTGGACTGATTTAGTAATCGCACACCCTTAATCCCAGCATCGCACGCTGCTCTCAATGCAGCCACCTCTGAAAAAACCCCACCTATGACCACATCAGGCTTTCTAGACTCGGCATAGTACTGGGCAGCTTGGCAAGACTTTGTCTCCAAAAAGGGCTGGAGAGGATCGCTGCAAGTCAGGCCGGCCTGAAGTATGCAGCAAGACCCTGTCTCAAAACAACAACAACAAGCACGGGGAGGGGCTGAAGATATAGCTCAGTAGATGGTAAAGTGCCGTACATGCACACACACACACACGAGCACTCACACTCATGTGTGCACATCTACAACCATTGGCACTGCCCGCTTCCAGCACGTTTTCATCACCTCAGGTAGGACTTCTGCACCCATCAAACGATGCATCCTCACCTCCCTTTCCCTTCGCTCCTGGTCACATTTAGCCTCCTCTGTGTCTGTTTGTCTATTCTGAGTCACTCATGCAAGTACAATCATACAATATTTTTCCTTTTGTATCTAGCTTACTTTACTTAGAAGAGTATTTTCAAAATTCATTAATGTTGGAGGAGTATCAAAATTTCTTTCCTTTTTTATGGCTGAATAACACTCTGTGCCATCTTCAGTTTATTTATTTGTGTGTGGATCAGCATGAGTTGCCTTCATATTTTGACTATTATGAATAATTCTGCCTTGAACATTGATGTATAAGAGTATGTGAGCCTCTGCTTTCAGTTATTTTGGATATATAAATATATATATAAAATCATACATCACGGTATATACATGAATGAAATTGTTGGCTAATGTGGTAATTCTGTGTTCAGCTTTTTGGGTCTCACCAAACTGTTTCCTACCATTTTTTACATTGCAGCGGTCTGCGCTCCACCAACAGTGTGTAGGATTCTCCATGTCTTCACCAATACTTGTGGTCTTCTGTTCTTTGCACATAGCCTTCCTTTTGGGTGTGGACAGATACCTCCTTTTGTTTTTGATTTGCATTTCTCTGCTGATGAACAATGTAGGATCATCTTTTCCTGTGTTTACTGGCCGTTTATATGGCTTCTTTGGATATCTATTCAAGTCTTTTGTCTAGTTTTGAATTGGGTTTTTGTCTTCATATTGTTGAGTTATAGGTGTTCTTCATATATTCTGGTATTACTTCTTATCAAATAAATGATTTGCAAATATCTTCTCCCATGCTATTCCATTAAACCATTTGGTGGTGCCCATAAGTTTAAAATTTTGATGAAGTCCAGCTTATCTGTTTTTAATTTTGCTTTCCTGTGCTTTTGATGTCCTATCCATGAAGTCACCACCAAATCCAGTGTTGTGAAGGATTTCCTCTGTGTCTAACTCTAAGCACTTTTATAGTCTGATTCCTGCGTGTGGGTCTCTGACCCAGCTTGAGTGTGTATGTGGTGGAGGTTAAGGCCCCACCCTCATTCTTTTATGTTTGGATCCAGTCTTCCCATGCCATTTGTTGAGAAGATCGTTCTTTCCGCATTGAATGGTCTTTCATTCTTGTAGAAAATCAATTAACCATGTATGTGAGAGTTCATTTCCAGGTTCTCTGTTCTATCCCACTGGTTCTTATGTTTATCTTTCTGTCAGTGTCATACTATTTTGATTACTGTAGTTGTGTAATAAGGTTTGAAATCAGCGGGGCGTGGTGGCGCGCACCTGTAATCCCAACACTTGGGAGGCTGAGGCAGGAGGATCACTGTGAGTTCGAGACCAGCCTGGGCTGCACAGTGAGTTCCAGCTCAAAAAACAAAACAAAACAAAAACAGGTTTGAAATCAGAAAGTATGAGTCTTAGCAGTTTGGGATCCCTGGGGATTTTTGTTGTTATTATTATTTATTTATTTATGACTCAGGCTGGCCCTGAATTCACTGGGTGGCCTAGGCTGGCTTCAAACTCAGGGTGACCCTCCTGCCTCAGCCTCTGGAGTGCTCTTCTCCCTTTCTGGTGTTTTCTCTTTGGCTGCTGACAGTCACCCATCTCTGCCCCAGAGAATGCTATCATACCTTCCAGTGGTTGTCCGCTGCCCCAGAAATGCTCCTTACCTGCCTCTCCCTGACCTTACCTCCAGCCAGCCTTTCCATCATGACATGATTGCTAAGAACCTGCTGTGTGCCAGACTTCTGGGACCCAAGCATCCAAAGAGGACTGAAATGTGGGCAGGAGCTGCCTGGAAGCAAGCAGGAGAGTAAGAATCATACTGAGCACTGACTTCTGAGTGGTGAGGTCAGCAGGTGGCAGGCAGGGAGCCCAGCAGTTCCAGGAAGTAACTGACCCTCAGTGGAATATCATGGGGTGAGTCACCAGGTGAAGAGAGTCAAGAGAGCCATCCAGGAGACAGGGAAACTTGGGCAGAGGGCTGCTAGCGTCCGTGGCTGTTGCATCTGGGAGTAGAGTGGAGTGAAGGTGGGCTGGGTGGGAGCGATCGGGAGGCAGGAAGGCAGCGCAGGTGGGTGAGGGCTGGACGGTCTTTATGGGAGCGTCTGGTTCACTTCCGGAACCTCAGACCAGCCTCTCCTCAGCTGTGCCTCTCCAGGAAAAGCGCTCTCCAGAGTGACTCAGCTGCACGATGCAAACCCAAAACCACAGCTTCCAGGGATTTTCTCTGGCACCTTACTGTTCAGCCCAGGCAGCATAACAGCAGGCTAGATTTTCCTTTTCAACACCTGACTTTGTCTTAACTTTTGTTTATCTGTAATGCAGCATTCAGGTAGATTGCTTAAAACTGGGAGTTGTCTTGGTCTGTTTCCTGTTGCTGTAACAGAATACTCAACACTGGATAATTTATAAGGAAAAGATATTGATTCAGCTTACAGTTTTTTTGGTTTTTGTTTGTTTTTCAGCTTACAGGTTTTTTTTCCCCTCATTGAGTTTATTGGTATATTTTAGGGATACAGTACAGTTACATTCATCATTGGGATCTTGTACCTTTACATGACAGGTCTTGGTTCTCATTTTTTCCCCTTATCCCTGCCCTCCCTTCACCCCCTCCTCCCTTCCCTATTTACAAATACTTCATTTCCATTTTTTCATTTTCTCCTATTTTTTCCTTTTCCCTTATTACCTTTCCCCTACCCTTCCCATTTCCCCTATACCTTTAGCACTTTTCTTCCTGTTTCACATTGTCAATTATATCATTAGGATCTTATGTACCATTACAGTTTTTCACACCAGAGAAACTGTTTGGTATTTATACATAGCTTACACTTTTAAAAGATGGGAAATTTGAGATCAGGCATCTGCATCTGGTGAGAACTTAAATGGGGACAGGGCATCACAGGGCGAGGGATTTTCAAGACACAGGGCCAAACTAGCTTTGAGATAACAGACCTGCCAGAGAGATAACTCACTAAACCCCTTAACCCCGGAGTCCACGGGTAGCTCTTCTCTCATAACTTAATGACCTGATTTTTAATAATTCACAGTTACATTTCAACCCAAGTTTGGTAAGAACCTTCAAATCTGAGCAGAAATGTTACATCGGCACTTTGTAGAGTAGTGCCCATTTCCTGATAGTAGGATAGCTCTGTCTCTGAGAAAATCCCTGAATCTATCTCATACTGTGCATCCTCATAAAACCCCAACAGCATCGAGTGTCGCTGTTCAGGATGAACATGCCCAGGGATCTCGCAGAGTTGTTTGCTGTGCAGTAATAGCTCTGAAAACTTCTTTAAGCTAAACATCCCTTGGCGATAAATATTTTCATATGTTTTGCTACATGGAAACACATATCTGCAGCTTATGGAACATTGGGAATGTCAAGAGATGCTGAAACTCATCCACAATCTCGTTTTATCTTTGCCTGGACCCCATGAAGTAGATGTCACTCTTTCCATTCTGCAGTTGAAAAAGCAGACCTGGAGAAGTTGAGAGACTGAGGTCACAGAGCCAATCAGCGAGAAGCTGGGTCGCCAGTGGATCCCGGGCTGAAGAAATGGGCGGAAACAGGAGACAAAGTTCCTAGGCGTTTCCAGAGTGGATCCGCTCCCTAGGCACTCATTAACCAGCAGAGGCTTCTGGTCATCCACTAGAAAATGAGTTTTTATGGCTCTTTCCCTGCTGGTAGTGTAGTTCTAGGAAAGCAGATGTTTGAGAAAGCAGTGTCCAGCCCATTTCCTAGGTAAATACCCTCATACTGTATTGCACATACACCGCGCTGATAGAATGCCTCTCAAGGGTCCCTCTGCTGAATTATTTTTGTCTGTGAGTCTTGCTTTTCCTAACAACTGCAAAATGTTATGTTTCTATGGCTACATCAAAATGGTTCTTAAGTGCTGGTTTGAGGAAACAAAGCTAGGGAGGCCTGTGAGATAGGAAAGTGGGAAGATGTCTGACAGGGCCCCAGCCTTTTCGGTCCTGTGCCTCCCTGACCTCGGAAAGCCCCCAGGCCCTTTGTCATGGGATTCTGTTCCAGAGCACTCTCCTAGTGTGTCCAAGGGCCTAGCTTTGAGCTCTAGCATGGTAAAAAATTGTATGCGGGCTGCAGTACACCTGGACAGATGTGTGGGGGAAGCTGTCGATGTTAGTCATCTTTTGTCACGCTAAAGAAATTATCAGATGTAGTCAGCTTATGATTAGAAAAGGCTGGGTGGGACTCAGTTTTGGAGTTCTGGGCCTGTTGTCCTGGGCCTGTGGTGAAGCAGACATCACGGTGGGAGAGGAAAGCACGACAAAACTGCTTGCCACCTCCACCGGGGGAGGAGTAGAGAGAGGAGGCCTGGGCCCTCAGCCCGGGTGGATGTAAGGACCCGCGCTGGGTCTGCCTCACTGCCCCCTAGTGGCACCCACCCTGTGGGCCAAGCTTGTAACAGGCTGTGAGGGCCATTCAAGGTCCAAATTCCACGACTGTGTTTCCTCATCAATGCCCAGTGCTCTGTAAGGATGACACAAGTCAGGTCCTACATAACGTGGACCGCCTTTACAGTCCACATCCAAACTGGAGATTGGCAGTTTTCTTTAAGAACAAGGTTGGAACTAAGAGATATACCCAAATTTGGGGACTCTGTGGCAATACTGAGGAGGAAGAGAGGCAGAGTGGGACTCCTGTGAGTAGTCTGTGAGGTCTGGCAGTCCGGAGTGGGCCTCTTCCTGTTGCCTCTACCTGTTTTCAACTTCCTTGCGGCTTCTTGTCCGTTGGAAGGGTTTGTTCTCCGGGTTACCACCAGGGGGCACCCGCCATCACCCACTTGTTTTGGCCTAGGCTGGCCAGTGAGCAAGACTTATTTCTTTAGCCTGTTGTGGGTTGAGGAGAAAGCCATTTGGACACTAACTTGTGTTGCATGCAGGAGAAAAGAAAATAGACTTGAGAACAACAGAGGATGAACTTTTATACTTCTGTTTCCTTCTGTAGCTAGGATCCTGTCTCTCAGAGATGTGTGGTTTTCCTTTATTCCTCCAAATCTTATGGTTCAGAGTATTTTTTGTGGCTTTGGAGAAGTTGGAAATCTTCCTTCTCCTTTGAACTATTCATTGCTTGTTCACTGATATTCACTGCTCCCATTTCAACGTAAACACCCTTCGTTGAAGGCAGAGAGGGCTCATTGTGACTTTTGGTATTAATAGAATACAAATTTTGAAGATATTCTTAAAAATGTTTGTGTAACAGAACTTTCTGGTGCCCTCTGATGGCCTTCTATGGCTGGAAAATTTGTAAAAAAGAAGAGGTGTGTGTGTGTGTGTGTGTGTACGTTACTATGGATACAACCCAGGCACGCTATACCACTAACACCCCCAGCCCCTTTTAAATGTTATTTAAAAATAAAATTTAGGCCTCGGCCTCTCATAGTGCTGGGATTACAGGTGTGTGCCACCATACCAGGTTTAGGAAGGTTTTATTCAGAGTGGAAGAGGGGCGACTACTTCTTCCCCAAGCCAGGAGAATGCTGATTCCTCATTAAGAATGAGTTATTTGCCGGGGATTTAGCACAGTGGTTCCACCACCTGACTTGCAAGCACAAGGACCCAAGTTTGATCCCCAGTACCAAAAAAAAAAAAAAAAAAAAAAAACATATAAACA
>NW_022900930.1:3589050-3592253 GCF_012274545.1 Fukomys damarensis | reverse complement strand
CCTGTCTCAAAAAAAAAAAAACCCTAAAAAACAAGAATGAGTTATTTAACTTTGGGCCTGTTGTCCAAACTTCTAAGGAGGCTGAGGCCAGGGATCCTTTGAGTCCAGGAATTCAAAGCCTATCTGAGCAGTGTGAGACCTGCCTCAGAAAAAAAAAAAGAGTTCCTGAGCAATATTGTTTGGGGACCAAAATCCAAACAATTCTAGAACTCACTTGACTGGGTTTTCCAGCACCTCTTATACTTTTAAATTTCTGTGTGTGTGTGTGTGTGTGTGTGTGTGTGTGTGTGTGTGTGTTTCCTGGCCAGTTTATCATTGTTTTCTTCTTAAGCACAACTAGTTTTTATACCCTGGATAACCACCTGCTTGTTTGAGTTTATACCCTGTACAAATAAATGGTCAGTGAAGTTGAACAACGTTGAAAGAGCAGAGAGTGCTTGAGAGAGGTGTGTAGAGGGTGTGAGCATGGGGGTGGACAGACAGAAATGCACACACTCGGTGTGGAAGGCAGCTTGTGAGCGTGTCTGACTGGGTATGGGGCAGTGTTTGTGTGTGGTAGAGACGTCTGTGGGGAAAGACGATGGTTGTGTGGTTTACGCAACAATGGTGTGTGGTTCTGAGTGCAGGGAAAGTGTGGTGCATGTGGTGTGTACGTGTGCGTGAGACTGTGGAGGAAGTGTGTGTGTGACTTGCAGTGTGTGTGCACGTGAGAGCACGTGGGTGGGATTGTGGTGTGTGTGACTGGAGAGTATGGTCTAGTTCGGCTGTGGAAGTGTGGTTGTGTGACCGTGTAGCACGCGTGACATGTATGTAGTGTGAGGTGGGGTTCCTGCGGTGTGTGTGTGACTGTTGGGGGGAGGTGTGGTGTGTTCGTGTGACGGGCTGTGACCGTGTGTGCGGGGTCCCCTATGAGGCTGTGTGGGTGGCCTTGTTGGCTGGTGTTGTGTGAGTGTGGCCTGTGCCTGCGCAGACCCCTCAGGAAGCAGTGATTTCCCAGGGCCACGGCCGTCCCGGCTGTCTTTGCCGGGTGAAGCCCGCAGCGTCTGTCAGGTCCCGGCCGCCCAAGGCCTCTGCAGTGGAGGCTGGCGCCCCAGCACTCCTCACTGCGGACACAGTGCCAGCGGATCTGGTGACATTTTTCCTCAGCGGCCGCCGGCAGCGACCCTCCCCCGCGCTGCCTCCTCTCCCGCTGCAAGCCCCGGGAAGCTGAGCCACATCGCTTCCTTTTTTGGTCATAGCTGCGCGTCTTGCACTTGCCTCACTGGAATCTGGAGCTGGCAGGCTGCTGTGGGAGCCCTGCAGTCCCCAGAGCCACACCGTGCTTTTACCCAGGGTGAGGATGCTGAAGGCAAAGTAATTCTGAGTATCTTCGTTTGGGGGAAAAATTAACTTCTCACAAGGACCGAAGAAAGACCCAAGCACAAGCAATTGCTTTAAGATCTCTGAGAAGTAGGGACATTATTTCCATTTTGGACCTTGGTGATGCTGGCAGGGAACAGTGGATTCTGGGATTCTCTGAGGCAGCTCTGGGCCACAGAAGTCCCTGGAGCTGAGCAATGCAGCCACTCGGGCTCGAGTTCCATCCCTGGCAGCCAACAACCAGAAAGATGGCTCCCCCGATGGCTTAACGCAGCCGCTGCCGCAGCTGCTGTTGCTGCTCCTGCCTTCTCTCCTCCTCCTCTTCCTCCCCTTCCTTCCCCTCTCTCCTCTCCTCTTCTCTCCCTGTCTCTCTGTCTTTCTCTCTTGACAGGGTCTTGCTATGTCTAGGCGGGACAGCTGGACTTGAACTCACTGTGGAGCCCAGGCTGGCTGCAAACTCCTGGCCATCCTCCTGCCTCTGCCTCCGGAGTGCCGGGATTACAGGCGTGCGCCACCACGCCTGGCCAACACAGCTGTCAAGAGGCCAGTGACCAATGAAGGTGCTCACCCTGTTGGCGAATACATTTCTGCATGTAGAGTTCGCTGATGTCACTAAGGTAGACTCAGCCCTGTCCCTTGTAGCCCCTGCCTGACAGGCCACTAGAGGACATTATCTCTGTACAGGACATTCCCTTTCCATGGGGCCTCTGGTGGGCAGCCTGTGGAATGTCTCCCACCCTGAGGATGCTGGCTCTTTGTGGGAACCCTGCCACAGGGCCCCAGATCTGATCTGGACACAGGAGGGGCATTCAGGAGACCAATTAGACAGGCTTTTTGCTGGGTCCAGTGCAGCTTTGGGAAAGATTGTGGGGACCAGAGTAGGCTGAGTCATTTTCCACCCCTGCACCCAGGGCAGGAAGTGGAGCAAGGGTAGCTAAACCCTAGGTCTGGAAGTCCAGAGGAAGCATGGATCTTGTAGGCAAGGTGGAGGGAAGGGTTTTAGGTAGACAAGAACTGGAAATTCCCCTCGCTGCTGTAATTGGCTTCAGTGGCTGAGCTTGGTGGCACTGCAGACTAAGTTCTGTGGTGTGTACTCACTGGGGGTGAAGGAAGCAGAGACCGAGCCTAGGCCACAAGAGGAGGCTGTACAGCATTGAACTTGCTGCTGGTCCAGAAGCCTTTTCTCCGCAGTTGGGGTGTTGGAGACACCGGCTGTATACGGAGAGTGGCTGAAAGGCAGCACGTGGGCAGGCACAGGAGTGTGCGTCTCTGGTGTGCTTCAAGGTGCTGCTGATCTGCCAGGTCAGGGACCACAGGTTTAGCGCCGCCCTTTTAAGGCAAAATACTTAAACACACAATTTAGGGGGAGAGGGACAGGAGGGACGGAGGAAAGGAGGAAGGCAGTGGCTCCATGAATACATGAAAAATGTTCAGGCTTCACGCATGATTGACGCATTCAAATAAAACCACGTTATTGATGGTGGCTTATTTCCATCCACGTTGCAAAGTTTTAAAAGGTTGAACTCAACATCAATTAATGATTAGGGAAAAGGCGGTCTCATACACTGGTGTCCAAAACTGGAGACTGTAAGCCTTTCGGGGGGGCGTTAGGCTGCATACGTCAGATCCCAACATGTTTGCTTAGACAGCACAGCCCTACATCCGGGATACACTATGCGTGTGTGAAGGATGCACCTGCATGGCTGTTCATCCGTTTCAGGCGTCATAAGAACAGTGAACCCGGCAGCGCAGAATCTGCATTTTCTCGGGCGCACGCGCACTGCGGCCGTTTCTCGCTGCGGGCGCCGCTCACCCTCCCGGGGCGCGCGGGCTTTGTCCCCCGC
>NW_022900930.1:3574268-3588791 GCF_012274545.1 Fukomys damarensis | reverse complement strand
GGATGTTTTGCTTTGTTTTTCCCGGGTGTACTCATTTGGAGGAGTCCTCTGCTGTTGAACATCTAAGGGAAGACTGTGTGTAATTAGATAAAGTAGAAGCCGGCCAGTCTTTTTTGAAAAGCTGATGCAAAGAAGAATAATAGAAGACTAATAGGAGTCCAAGAAAAAGCAGGAGAAGCACAAAGAACATTAAAAAAACTGTTCACAGAAGTAATAGCAGAAAACTTCCCAAAAGAACTTGACATACAGATAAACTGAACCCATTTGTTTGTTTTCTGTGGTATTGGGGACTGAACTCAGGGTCCTCGCTCTAAGCTTACATCCCCAGTCCTTTTTCTTTTTTAAATTTTGAGGCAGGACCTCACTAATTACTCACGTGGAATTCAAATATGCGATCCTCCCGCCTCAGCCTCCCACTGTGCCCAGCTCAGTGAACTGGTTGCATAGCCCTTCGGCAGGGACCAAATTGGGAACCCGAGGCACAGACAAATGGGGGGGGTCGTGTTA
The DNA here is from genome assembly GCF_012274545.1 of Fukomys damarensis. Lineage (NCBI taxonomy): Eukaryota > Metazoa > Chordata > Mammalia > Rodentia > Bathyergidae > Fukomys > Fukomys damarensis. Next base: position 3,588,284 of record NW_022900930.1, on the reverse strand, counting down.
CACGGCAGAGAGGAGAGATGAGAACACAGGCTGTGCAAGGAGGCTGCACGCTGGTGAGGAGGGGAGGCTGCAGGCCTTTCGCTCTCCTCTGGAACAGAACTTTAAGGCGTAAAGGAGAAGCAGCAGATAGGCGCTCACCCTTGGCGGAAGGCAGTATGCATGTTTAAGTCCCACCCAAGTAAAGTATCTGGCCATTCCTCTGTCCCTCCCCCTGAGTACATGTTTTTGATTATGTAAGAGACAGATTTGCAAAATTTTGTTTATTCCATCACCCAATAGTATTTGAGCAGACAGAACGAGATAGATAAGGTACTTTGTGTTCATGGCACTTCTAGTAGGGAAAGGCAGGAAAACAGGAAAAGGTTGAATCCAGCTGTAAAAAGTACTTTGAAAAGATAAAGTAGTGTATAGTGCTTGCCAACATTTTTTTTTTTTTTTCTGGTACCAGGGATCAAACTCAGGACCTTGCGCTTGTGAGGCAGGTGGCTGCACGGAGCTAAATCCCAGCCCATTTGCCAACATTTTTAACAGTGGCTTTATCAAAGGCAAGTCACTGGATTATTTTCACTCTTCTTTGAACTTTTCTGTGTTGCCAACAGTTCTTTTTTTTTTTTTTTTTTTTGATACTGGGAATTGAACTCAGGCAGGTGCAGCACCACTGAGCTACATCCCCAGCCCTAGAAATTCATTTTTTTCAGTGACAGTGAACCTTAATGTGTAAGTCAGCTTTTCACTGCTTGACCAAATTGTAAGACCAAGAACCTGACCAACCGCTCCGAGGAGCTCCACAGCCTTGAGTCTCACCCGGGAAGGAGCACACCGGACAAGTTGGAAATGAAACAGACCTTTATTAGTCCGGCCAGACGGCGCTCCCGGAGCCGAGTAGCTCAGAGGCGCTAGCTCAGGGCCTGAGGTCCTCTTCCCAGGGGATACGGGGGAGTTGACATTCAGAGCTTGCAGTCAGGTGGCAGAGGTTCATGGTCTGCTGGTTCGCCCTGGGGTCCAGCTGTCCCTATTCGGCAGCCACACGTTGATGGTTAACAGATGCCTACAGGATGTTCTGAGATCTTAAAAGCATTTCGGTTTAAGCAGTTTTCCCTGTTGAAGATTAGGGGAGGGTGAAACATCAGTCTGGGCCGTTAGCGGGCCAACGTGCAGTCACTTCAGCTCACTCAGGTCTCACACAAATCCCTGAGATAAGCAGCTGTCAGGAGGAAAGATTTACCTTAACTCACAGTTTCAGAGAGTCCAATCCATGGCCTCTTGCTTTGGGCCTGTGGAGGAGGCAGAGAGGTGAAGAAACCCGCTCAGCCCATGACAGCTGTGTAGCACAGGGAGAGGAAGCCAGTGCCCAGTATTCACATCCAGACCTCACCACCATGACTGTCCCTCCTGCTGTGCCCACCTCCGAAAGGCTTCACCGCCTCATAGCTCCATGGCCTGGGGGACCACAAGGGCTTCCACCCCACAGCAGGTCTGCTGGGCCCTGAGACTCACGCCTTCCCTGGCTGAGCAACCCAGTTGCGTCACCTTGAAAGTGGAGGTCCCCTTTTCCCTCTTTTTCTCAACTAGAAACAGTTCCTCTCCGCTTCCGTGTATTTCACACATGACAATTTATAAATGACCTATTTATTTGTTCGCCTGCAAGGCTCATATACAAGCTGCAGGAGAGTAGGAAGTGGGAAGGGGGTTCGTTTTGTTCAACACAGTGTTTAGCACAGGTTAGCAAAATGTGGTACTTGTTAAGTTGAATAAATGACATACATGTTAGGTGCAAAGAACCGAAAACCAGCACCAGACAGGACCACGACAAGCCTCTATTATGGGAGGGTCTGCCGGGCTGTCTCCGAACAAGAGCGAGAGCAGCGTGGTGGAGGCAGGGAGCTCTTCTCGTAGGACTGCGGTGGGATTGAGTGATGCAGTGGGTCGGGATCGGGCCAGCAGGTGACACCACTAGGAGGGGCTCGTGTGGTCACTAGTTAGGGCCGTCTTAAGGTGAGGGAAATCTAACAATGTACACATCGTACTATTTCACTAAGATGATGTTTAGCCAGGCATGGCGGTACACAGCTGTAATCCCAGCATCCTGGGGGCTGAGGCAGGAGGACTGTAAGTTCCAACCCAGCCTAAACAATTTAGCAGCTTAGTGGCACCCGGTCTCAAAATTTTAAAAAGGGCTGAGGATGTAGCACGGTGTGAAAACCCTGGGTTCAGTTCCCAGCAGGAGAAGGGAGCGATGCTGAGGTGGTAAGCGGCCAGGGCACGGGTTGGCCTGGCATGGGCCTGCCTGTCTGGTCTGCTCACCCTCTCTCTTCCGGGCGGGCCTCAGAAGCGCACTCACCAGGAGCAGGAGAGTGAAGCAAAGGTTTTTTTTTAAGTTGTAACTTTTTATTAATGCATATTTGCAGTACGTAATGTTTACATCCTTACAGAGATTGCTGCATGTATACAGCACATCTTAGTCCTTTGTCATCCCTTCCCTTCCCTCCTTTCCCTCTCTCTCTCCATCCCTTGATCCCCTTCCCATTTGAAAATTACCTCTCAGGCCTCAGAAGCTGTCCCAAGCCTCCCTCCCCACAGACCCCACCATGTGCCCACCCACACCCTGGGAAGAGGTCTTCTTAGTTTACCTCCTTAACATTGTTTTTCAGAAGAAAGCACCACAAAGAAAAGCATCCCACATGACAGAGCGCCCCAATAAGAGGTGGTAAAGTGGATCCTTTTGTTGTTGTTGTTTTGGGTTTTTTTTTTGTTTTTATATTTTTGGTACCAGGAATCAAACTCAGGACCTTGTGCTTGCCAGGCAGGCGTGGCGCCCCTGAGCTGAATCCCTGGCTCAAGCTAAATCCCTAGATCTCTTTTGTGTCTCCCACAGAAGGTACATCCTTCGTGCTCGGGTCGTTTGGGGTGTCTTTGAGGACTCGTGTGTCAGGAGGCCCTGGGAGCCCCTCTTCGGTGGCCTGGTGGCTCACAGGGTAGATGCCTCCCTGGAGTTAGGGCCTCATACGGGTCCCGAGTCAGTCACTCAGATCGAGCCTTGAAGGACACTCTGCCCCGACTCTGTGGCACCCAGGGAGCAGCAGCCTGCACGGTGGTGAGCGTGGCCTTGGCCACTGTCCTCCCTCTCCTGCTTTCCCATGTGCTCAGTGCTTCCTTCACTTTTGTGGTGCTGGGGATGGAATCCAGAGCCTCCCCGGGCCAGGCCTTGAGAGCTCCCTTCTTACACTACCTTCCGGCAGGTCTGGGTTCACCTTGCCAACAAGGGGCCCCCTCAGCTAGAATTTCCTTAAAACTGCAAATTCTTCTAATAGTTTCACTTTCAAATTGGGAAATTAATCTTTAGTCAGCCTAAAACGTTGTTCCTGGAATGGAACTGGACTGCATATGGGAAAGAGGAGGCAGGATTGATACAAATATGTACTGCGCTTCTGTGTTTAACTGCAGGAGGTCAGGTCTTCTGAAACTCTTTCTTGCTAAGCCCAGATCAGTGATCCATGCTTTGGAAGTTCAAGATGTAGCCAATATAGACTGCTTTTGTTGTTTCTGGCTCTGTCTTTGTCTCTGTCTTTCTCTCCTCTTCTGTTTTTGGCAGTACGGGGGGTTGAACCGTGGGCCTTTGAGCTGACCTACAATCCTAGTCTTTTTTATTTTTAAGACAGGATCTCATTAAGTCACTGAATTGCCCAGGCTGGGTTTAAATTTGCAACCCTTCTGCCTCAGCCTCCTTGAGTGCTGGGATTACAAGTGTGTACCACCCTGCCTGCCTGTGTTTCTCTTTTAAGGTATAATAATGTGTAAGGCCCTGGGTTCCAGTGCCAGCACTCCCTAATCCTTAAGAAGACTTTCCTCATGAGACTGTTGGGTAAGAAGGTAAGGGTTACATGAGAAAATGAGAGTGTTCGTGGGAGTGCTTAGCATAGTGCCTGACGCACAGTATGCTGTTAGAATCGCTCACTTCTCTGCTAGATTTCAGTGATTGCACCAGTTTTTGCGAATCTCTAAGGTAATAACTATACTAACCTTTGTTTTTGCCCAGCCTCCTTTGCCTTTTAATTTGAAGGCACACACTTAGAAGCTTTCCTGTGTTCATGCAGCCAAATCTGCAGTCTTTATTTTGTGTGTGGTTTTATTAATTACTTCTAAGTTGGGCTGCCATCCTTCCTACAGAGCTTTGACAGATTCTGTTGCTTCTAGATTGTTTTCTCCCCATGGTTTGATTTTTATTATTTAGCCATCTACTCCATCTGGTTTCGTCTTGGTATATGCTCTGAGGTAAGGGTTTAACTTGTCTTGTTTCTCATTGCCAGTTATTCTCCAACCATTTATTAAATAATCTTCATTTTCTCTCCATGCTGTAGCATCTTTACTATATGATAAATGCGTATATTTTATGGATGCCTCTTCTGAGCTTTCTATTCTGTTTTTGCTGAACAAAGATCTGTCTATTTTTGCATAAATATGTTTTAATTCCTTATAAGGTTATCCCTTTCTTAACTCTTAGTTTTTGGGGGAGGGGGTTAAAAAATCTAAAATATGCCCACCACTTTATTTTTCCAGCTGAGCTTTTGAAAAATATTTAAAAATTCTAAGGAACACCTCTAGGAATTTTTACTGAAGTCATAAAACCCTGTAAGTTAATTGGATAATATCATAATTCCTTACAATATTATTTTTATCAATTTGGAGCATTGCTAGTCTCTCCACTAATTCAGCCAGCCTTTTAGCTTATATTTCTGGCGGAAATGAGCAATGTGTTCATATACGGATTTTTGAAAAAGATGTTAAGTATTTGGGAGTTTAGCTCAGTTGTATAACCTGTGCTTTGTCTGGACAAGGACCTGGATTTGATCCTCAGCACCACAAAACATAAAAAATCATATATTTTCTTTTGTAGAATTGGAGATTGAAACCAGGGCCTTCTACATGCTAGACAAGTGCTCTATCACTGAGCTTATCCTCAGCCTTTTTCTTTTAAAACAAAGTCTCAAAACTTAAAACGAAGTTGCCCAAGATGGCCTTGAATTTGTGATCCTCCTGCCTTAGCCTGCTGAGGACCTGGGATTATAGGCATGCATAGTTGTGCCCAGTTTACATTTCTTAAGAAAAGCAACCCACATAAGATTCCCTCTTTTCCACTTTGTATTATAACAGGGATGGAAGAGGACATATCTTCCTTTGATTTTTCACACACATGTAGTTTCACAACCAATATATAATAGTTAATTACTTTGAAGAGCTAAAAGCTGGAAGGTATAGGAATTTTCATTTCATGGTGTGGAGTTTGCTTCCTAGTCCCCTTTCCTTTTCTTTTTTTTTTTTTTTAATAATCTCTCAGAAATTCAGGAAGATTATTTTTCACAAACACATGAGTTACTGTAATAAAGTCCCTCCAAATCCCAGGGTAAGGATTAAGGTGGAGTGGCTGTCACAGTTACTATGGAAGGCTTTTCGCTGTTCTGTTCTCTCTTCTCCCCACACCCTCCTGTCACTGAATCTCTGGTGTTCCTTCCAGCTGCCTCCCAATTGCTGCTCTCTGACTTCCGGTGACGTTTCACAGATCAAAAATGGGGCACGTGGTGATCTGCTGAAGGCTTGCAAGTATATTATGAACTTAGAGAGAATGTGTGGTACCAGGGTGATCTCAGATAATCTGGGGCATGTGATCGATGTTCTTCTAGTCTTTGAGAATTTGTTATTTGAAAGATTTATTTTATTTGGGAAGTGAGGTAGGGGAAAGGTAATAAAATGGCTGCAGGAAAAGAATATTAAATTTCCTAAATTCCTTCAGCTTTTTGAACTCACACTTTCCACTCCACGCTCGCCTTAGCCAGGTTAGAGAAGTAAAACAGACATGTCACACTGTAGAGTCACATTCCTCATTAGAAACTTAAATTCATAAATAATTTAGCTGAGGTTTCTTTCACATGGTATTTTTTGTCTGAGGTCTACGTATGAAACCCTGGATGTGGAGGACCTTCCTTCTTAAAGCCTGATCTGCTAAAAAAGAATTGAGTTTAACAGAAGGGAGCAAAAGGCTAAGGCTAAGGCTTGTGCTAAGGCTGAATGTGGTAGTCCCAGCCCTCAGTGGCTGAGACAGAATCACAAGATCAAGTCCAGCCTCAGCTACACAGTGAGTTCAAGGCTAGTCTAAACTACATAGTGAGACCTTGGCAAAAAAAAAAAAAAGCACTAAGTTAGTATCCTACAAAATCATATTCCTGCTTAACAGGCTATGTAAATGCAGTGCTGTTGTTGAGCAGGAAAGACCAAGTGTATCTATTGCAATAGGGGTTATTTCTAAATTGAAAGATTACTTGCTACTTTAAGTGGGTCTCTGTGTTTGTTTTTGGTATGCTTGTTTTCAACACCCAGATTTGTGGTAATTGTTGGCAAGAATTAGGGATGATGTTGGGATTACTCTCTTCACTTAGAATAAACAGACTGATCTCACTCTGTTTATGTTTTTTACACTCAACCGCTGTTGCTTTACTCTCCTCCCATCTTCATATAAAGAACTAGAGTGAGCTTTCTTATGTCAGTAACGTAGTCATGGTGTGTGCTAAGGCAGGACCTTAGAGAGCTGGGCTGGCAGTGACATTTGTTTAGTGTAAACATCATAAAATACATGTATTTCTCTCCAGCCTCTCTGCCATGTGAAGGGTGGGTCTGCTGTGGGTCTCATCTGTGACCTAGGTTGAATGGTGTACTTTTGGGTCAAATCAGACTTTACCTTTGTAATGCAGGATAAAGTAGACACGGTAAATGGGACAAGGGTTATTCAGCAGAGCAAAGCCTAGATGGCGGAAGAACTCTATAGATCCCTGTTAATCCTCTGGAGCGCTGAAAGGCTATAAACTGAGCTGAGTCTAGTGGCACATGCCTGCATTTCCAGCTACTTAGGAGGCTGAGGCAGGAGGATCAAAAGTTTGAGCCAAGCCTGGGCAACTTATTGAAATTTTGTCTCAAAATAAAAAATGCAGAAAGGGGTGGGAGCAAGGAGCTAGGCATGTAGCTCAGTGCAAAAGTCCTGGGTTCAATTCCCAGTACCTCTCCCCAAAAGGTATGAATAGGGACAGGGATTTGGCTCAGTGGTTCCGCCACCTGCCTTGACCCACTTTGATCACCAGTACCAAAAAAAAAGAAAAGAAAAGTATGAACAGAGAATGTAAGTATGACTTTTCTCTTTTGAAAAATTAGGAAGGAGCTTCTCTTTCTCTGATTTAACGTTTCTCTCTGAACACTGCCAGGATCTTGCTCATGAGAGGCAAATGTTGCACCACTGAGCTACCCGCCAACCCTCTTTATGCCAGCATTTTAAGGATAAGCTCATCGATTTGGGTGTGTTCAGGTAGTGGGTGGTAGACTGTAGTTCTCCAGGTGATTACAGCCTACAGGTTACAGATATCCAGGATTACATCTCTCCCAAGGTTAAGACTGAACTGTTGTTGTTGGCAGTGTTGCCTTGTAGGACATCAGCCTGCCGCAGGGCAGAAAAGCAGGTAGGGTGGGCACAGGCTTTCTGTTGACAATCGCAGTTCTCAGCAGCAGAGCAAGGTACATATTCCCAGTTGTGACTGGCAACCTATGCCAGGCAAGGAAGAAGCAGCCTGAGAAGAGCTGACAGAATTGGAAGCTACAGAGTGGCAGGCAGGGTGTCCTGCTTTTTTTCAATTTATAGCGCAACACTAAGAGTTAAGAGACTGGGGTTATGAGCTCCCTTCTGGCGCTGATCTGCTGTGTGCCTTCCGGCAGGTAACTTGCCTTTTCTGCTCCAGTTCCCTGTCACCAAAAGAGAATGATGAAACCTCTTTGAAAACTCATCCAGTGGAGCTTGGCGTGGTGGCGTGCGCCTGTAATCCCAGCATTTGAGAGGCTGAGGCAGGAGGATCGCTGTGAGTTCAAGACCAGCCTGGGCTACATAATGAGTTCCAGATCAGTCTCAACTACATAGTGAGACCCTGTCTCAAAAAACAAAATAAAACAACAAAACAAACAAACAAACAAAAAACTCATCCAGTGGGTTGTGGGAGAAGCTCTGCTGAGGTTCTGCTGAGAGACCTCAACATGTTTGATCGCTGCTGTTTGAATTTCCAGTGGGCCTGAACTTTCCTAAACCCTTCAGAGCTACTCAGCAATTTATTTACATCATCATTAATCTGGCATTTTATTTTAGTTGAATTAGTTGTGTATTTTGCCTATCAAATTTGTAAATTGTTAGAAAATATAGGTGAGTCACCTAGGTTTTTCTATGCTCCCAACCTTTCAGTTTTCTCAGTGGTTTCTTTATCTCTGTGATTCCCTCCTGCAGTCCCGGCCCTTCTTCCTGTTTTTGTCCACATCCTCAGTGCCGTGTTTTTCAGTTTTTGGTTGCTGTCACCACTTGCCTGAGAAAAACTACTCAGAGAAGGAAAGATCTATTTTGGCTCAGGGTTTCGGAGGTTTCAGTCCATGGTCAGTGGCCCCTTGTTTTTATGCCCATGTCAGAGCGGAAACATCATTGTAGAAGGACATGGCAGAGGAGAACACCTCACCTCATGGAAGCCAAGAAGAGGAAAGAGGAAGAGAGCCAGAGAGCAAGGAGCCAAGGACCATCTGGTCCACTTGTTTCCATCACTTTCCAGTGATGCCATCAAGTTGTGATTTCATCGGTGGGTTAATCCATTTGATGAAGGTGGGCCCTCTTGATCCTATCACTTCCCCAAGAGCCATCAGCTGGCAACCAAGCTTTTATCGCTTGAGGTTTGGGGACATTTTAATACAAAGTATAGCAGCCTTCTTGTTTCAGTTCCACTTTTTTTTTGCTTTTTAAACAGCAGTGGTTTTCTGTTCCTTCCATTTTGATAGCGTTTCCCTAGTACTTGAAATGCTCGAAGCTCTGATACTTATTGACCAGGTAGAGAGAAAGAGAACGTTAGTTCTAATTCTATTTATAACTGCGAGAGAAGTTGTGTCTCCTCACAAGGCAGTTTGGGGCAGGAGAAATACGTTTCACAAGTCTGCCAGTCTTGACTCCTTCCTTCCCTGCCCCCAAACTGTTGCCTGAATGATCTATTCTAAGTGCAAATGTCACCTGTTTGTTTCAAAGCCCGAGGACTTCCCTTTGCCTATCTACACTCTGTGGGCCAGGAAGGCACACACATGGCTTTGGTTTGCCTTGCAGCTCCACCAGGGTTAAAACAATTTGAGTTAGGAATAACATTGACAGTATTGGAAGATTTCTAAAATAAATAAATAAATAAATATTGACGGGGTTGGGGATTTAGCTCAGTGGCACTGCACCTGCCTCCTAAGTGCAAGGTCCTGAGTTTGATCCCCAGTACCAAAATAAATAAATACATACTGGAAGATTTGTTATAAAATCCTCGATTTTGGTTTTGCCTGGAAGATTGTTAGAACTGAGTAGGAGGAACTATGTAGGGCTGACCCTGAGTCGGGTCTACCACCCAGGTCCCTTCAGCTCCCTCCGCAAGCTGGGGAACCAGGTGTGTTTGCTCCCCAACTCCAGGAGAAGGTCTAACTCGTTAACAGGTGCATGGAGTCCTGCGCAGTGAGCCCCGCCCCACAGCATATGCTACTGAAGAGACGGTACTTTGCCTTGGTGAGGAAGCCTTTGCTATGACACTTATTAAATCAGGATGACTTCATCTAAACAGTGACTGCTGCACTGGAGTTTTGCAGTGGCAGACAGAGATTGGGAATCAACTCCAAACGTAAGGACGGGTGGGACTGATGTCAGGGTAGGAATGGGGCTGGGCTCTGTGGATGCAAGGTTACTAAGGGGTAAAGCAGGATTTGGGTAAATTAACCTGCAGGAATTCTTGCTAAAGATGGGCCAGGGTGAGTGAGGGTGGGAATTCTCATGAAGCCGTCCCAGCAGGAGTTTTGATGAAATGAGGCTCTACCAGGAGCTGATGCTCAGGGTTGAGGCACAGAGGGCTGAGTGGAGCCTTAATAGAGTTAGTCAAGGGGAGTCTTGGTCAGCCTGTTTGAATTCAGTTACTCCTACAGTTTCTTTAATCTTTATCCAAAAGACTCATCTTGCAAATCTCTCTGGAGCACGGGTTAGCTGCCAAGTGTATGCCTGGCCTGGCCACTGTTTAGGGAGTGTTTCAAGGGAGTCAGTATTTATTTGTCATTTATGTACTGGAGCTGAGAATTGAACCTAGAGCCTTTTACATGCTAAACACTCACTGTGTCTCTGTACCCCTGAGCTACACTCCAAGCCCCAGGGGGTTACAGTTCACATTTTCCTGGTATGTTGATCCAGAATTCCTGGGAAGGGAGAGAAGCAAAGGCAGGAAGAGAACAGAGGGGTCTTTCTGTGCTTATGGTCACTGCCAAGCAAACACCTTTTCATCTGGTTACCTGGTTATATATTTACAGGCATTCTGCTCAGTGAGAATTGGATCACATAAGCCAAATTATGTTTTACCTTGTTTAGGAGGGTTGTTGTCAGACATTGCCCATTCTTTCCCAGAATTACTGGAGAATTGGTACATCTGATAGCCTCATTGTTCCACTTATGGAAATAAAATCAGTTCAGGCTATGCAGCAGGTTACTTCACTGCTGCTCACTCAGTCCAGAAACTTCCAGAGGATTTGTCTCCAAGAAAGCTGGACATTTGTTCTCTAATTTCAAGAAACTTTTGCCCAGGTCAGGCTTGCCATGGGTCATTACTGGACCTGGGTTCTGGTTGTGTGTGCTGTCCCTGCCCCCAGTACTGGGGATCCAAATCAGACCTTAGTTTACGAGGCAGGCGCAGTACCACTGAGCTAAATCCCTGGCCCTGTAGGTTGTGTCTTTTGTTTTTTTACCAGTTCAAGACCTGACTTTCCCAGGAGGAGCTAGGTGAATTGATGTCACCCTAGTCAAATTCACATGGACTACTTGTAAACTTGAACATTAATTTTTATACATTTATTAAACACCTACTGTAAGACCTAGAGCCTGACCAACCGCTCCGAGGAGCTCCACAGCCTTGAGTCTCACCCGGGAAGGAGCACACCAGACAAGTTGGAAATGAAACAGACCTTTATTAGTCCGGCCAGACGGCACTCCCGGAGCCGAGTAGCTCAGAGAGGCGCTAGCTCAGGGCCTGAGGTCCTCTTCTAAGGGGGTACAGGGGAAGTTAACATTCACAGCTTGCAGTCAGGTGGCAAAGGGTCATGGTCTGCTGGTTCGCACTGGGGTCCAGCTGTCCCTATTTGGCAGCCACATGTTGATGGTTAACAGATGCTTACGGGATGGTCTAAGGTCTCCAAGGCATCTCCAACAAACAAGCAGGAAAACAATTAACTTTGGGTCTCTGTATACAGCACAGATCTCATCTAATTTTCCAGAGCTCTTAAGCATATCTCACAATCAGAGATCAAAACTACAAAGCTATGCAATATACAATGTAAAAGTTCAGTCACAGATCAGGGCTGTTTTGCGGCTGCAGGAAAAATACTGTACAGAGGTATGCGTCAGCCTCTGGGGTCATTAGCAGGTCAACATGGAGTCATTCCGGCTCAGTCAGGTCTCACACTACCTACTGAATACGTGGTCCTGTCCTAACCTCTAGGGAAACAAAAATGCCTCATGAGTAGGACATGCTTCCTGACCTTTAGAATTTTATCCAGAAAATTTTAAAGTGTAAGTAAATATATCGCATATATTGTGCTACCTGCAGAGTGGCCTTACATTCAGGTCTGCCTGAGACAGTCCTGGTAGATCCTCTTGTCCTGGTGTCACAGTTAATAATATTCCCTTTCATTTTTCAGCTATAAAAGCCACAGTAATGATCATTATAAATGTTCGAGATTTAGGAAGGGTAGAAAGCAGGAAGAATCCGGCTTTTATTCCCAGAATAACTCTGAGCCAGTGATCGAGGAAGTCTGGGCAGTGGCCTGGGAGCTCAGGGTGGGGATGGGGGTGGAGGCCGCTTGCAGGGATATGCAAAAGGAGATTGCCCCGGAAGCAGTCTTCATTTAGTTCCGGCTAGGCACTGTTTCCCATATTTACCTACTGACAACCATTCCCCGAGGACATTTAGTAAACAGTTCTTCAGATCTTGTTGGCAATTTGGATTTGTGCTCTTTTGCAAGGGTGGGGTGGGGGACTGACTGTTGGTCCTAATCCTTGCTCACTGAGCTAGAGCCACCCCCCCCACACTTTGACACAGAGTCTCACTAAGTTATTAAATTTTGTCTCAGCCCCTGGAGTGCACCACCACTCTGCTAGGATTGATTGATTTTTGGCATGTGGTGGTGGGGGTGCCAGGGATCTAACTCAGGACCTTGCACTTGCATGGCAGGGGAGGTGCCACTGAGCTAAAGCCCGGCCCATGGGATTTGTTTTTGAAGAGCCTCTCACAGGTGATTCTTGGACCTAGTAAAGGTTAAATCCAGTGTTCTGCTGAAGAGGGGAGGGGAGGGGAGGGGAGGGGAGGGAAGCAGGAACTGTTGCAGATCAGCTAGACAGCCCTGAGCCAGGTGAGAAGGCCCTAGCTGGAAATAGCAGATCTATGAAAAATGGGCAGTTTGGAAACTGTAAATTACAACAGGGAAGCGAAGGAAAAGAACTATTCAGGAAGAAGAATGAACAGGACCTGGTGTATGCCAGATACCAATTGAAATTATTTCCAGACAAGAAAACATTCGTGTCCAATTCAGAAACCTGAGGGATATAAAATCTGAAGATTTACTTACTGAGCATAAAGTCAAAGATATAAACAGTTGGACAGTATCTTTCTTTCCTCCTTTCCTCCTCCTCTCCCTCTCTCTCTGTCTGTCTCTCTTTTTGAGACAGGTTTTGCTATGTGGTTCAGGCTGGCCTTGAACTATGTAGCCCAGGCTAGCCTGGAACTAGGTGTGATCCTCCTGCCTCGGCCTCTCTAGTGCTGGGATTACAGGCCTGCATCACCATGCCTGATTTAGGGTGTATTTCATATGGACCTAAAGAAAATAATGACTCCTGTCTACTTCATTTGTTTGTAGCCCCTTTGTTTGTAGAACTGATGTTTGTGTTTATCTTTGGGAAGAAGCCAAAATGAATTCTAAAGCATCCAGACACCGCAACTCAGTCTTTTCTCAGACAAACCCCTGCCCTTCCATCATGGTAGGATACACGCCAAGCCTTATTTTGAGCTTTTGCTTCTGTTTTCATTACTGAATGCGTGAGGGAGTTATGATTCACGGCGATGTAAATGCCAAGCCCTTTCAGAGATGGTCAATGTCTTGCAAGTTTCAGGTTGACCTTGTCCGCTCTCTGGGAATCTGCAGCCACTTCCCAGATCACTGCAGCTCTGGGAAATGGTAACAGTACAGGAACACCCGGCGATCATTAAACTGGGTGTTGGAGGCAGCCACTTCACTCAGAAGAGAGTGCACTAGTGGATTTGAGAGGAGCAGGCCCTAAATGAGTTTCTCAATGGAGCACGAAAAAAAAAAATCGGCTATTTCCCTGTGCTTTTAAACACGGAAGATGTTTTCATGTGAAGGCTGCCTTCACGAGACCTACTGACTTACCGCTGAAGTAGCAAACGACGTCAAAGTCAAAGACTTATATAAAGTTGTGAAAAGAAAGCCTCAGAGAACGGGAAACACACCCCGCTGTAATGTCACGGGTGGTTTTGCACCCTTTATCCAAGACCTGGCTACTTCAAAGCTCAGAGCGTTACCGCGGATGGGGCGAGGCAAGGCATCTTCGATTCTTGTCCTTGGCCGCTCTTTGTGGCTTTACTGGGGAATTTCCAAAACCCTGCGAGCGACCAGGAGGAAGATGAACCAGCCAAAATCTTCCACGCTTTGTCAGGGCGGCGCGAGGCGGGGGTGGGGGGATGAGCACACCCATGCGCAGCAGCAGCCTCGAAGTGTGTGTGTGTGTGTGTGTGTGTGTGTGTGTGTGTGTGAACGAGGGGCTTAACTTCTGCGCTATCCAATGTCACCCACGCCATTAGCTCCCTCTGCAAAAGGAAGACATAAAAAGGGGAGGAAGAAAAGCGCAACGTGCACAGACTAAGAAACCGGCCCGAG
>NW_022900930.1:3561148-3573437 GCF_012274545.1 Fukomys damarensis | reverse complement strand
CCTGTCTTCCCGTGTGTTTCCCTCCCCCGTTCTCTGAGCGTTCCGCACCTAGCCCAGTGTCCGCTTCCCCGCCTGCCTCTGCCGCTTTCCCTGAGCCCCCGCTCTCACAGACGCGGGCGGTGTCGGGGAGCACACCAGGCGGAACCTAGAGCCCCCCATGCCCTCCCGGGCCCCGCCATGTGTCCCCGAGACGCAGCCGTGGTGAAGAAGGTCGCGCGGTGACAGGGCCCAGGCAGCTGGTGAGGAATGGTGGTCTGCGTTACGCTGTCACCCGTGTGATTGCGGAAGGCAGGTGACAGTATTCTTAGCCTCCAGCCAGGGAGCCTTAGGCAGGTAGAGGCCTACCCAGGAAAAAGGCATGGCTGGGAGTAGCTTAATTCTCTAGCAGGCACAGTGTTCATTTTTAAGCCTCTGGGAAAGGGGAATTTTGAGAAAAGGAGTGTGTTTGAAAGCGCTTTTTTCTGGTGCGAGAGGGAGAGATGACCTCAAAAATAAATGGTGCTGGAGAAAAGCTCCAGAGGATGGAGATTGTAGTTAGGCAGGGTGTCAGACTGAGGAGCTCTGGAGGGGAGCTTTAAAAAACTGGGTGCAGTGATCTATCTCTTGCAGGCCAGTCTGTGTCCAGGATCACTGGTGGTGAAGTTAGGCAGAGATGCTGGACTTTACCCTTTGTGGAGATGTAAAATTTAAAAGGAATGCAAAATACCTTTGAAAGTGGTAATTCCTCATTTTTCCCCCTTGGCAGCTCGGATTCTGAAGGTAATTTTGAGACCCCTGAAGCTGAAACTCCAATCAGATCACCTCTCAAGGAATCCTGTGATTCATCATTAGGATTGGTGAGACCTGGGGCTGAAACCCAAGGTAAAGAAAAACTTTGATTTTTTTTTTTACTTCTTTTGTTTTAAAGTTTTTTTTTTTTTAAATGCCTGAAATAAGGTGGAAAATACTAATTTAGGACCACTTAAATAGGTTTGGATTGTTTCTTTGCTTTGAAAAAGCATTGTCAAAATTTCTGACTCATTTGGAAGGGTCTTTGTTTTTGCTTCTTGTTTTTATAAAAAACATTTCTACCAAAAAAAAAAAAAATTCCGAACATTTGGTGTTCAAAGGCTTGCTTTCTTCCCTGAATGCAGTTTATGTTTACAATATGAGATTATTATTCTCAAACCTTTCTGCTGGACCCTTTACAGTCCCTAAAAAAATGAAAGCACATAGTGATGAAGTTATGTTTAGATTTGGCTTCACAGATTCCTCAGGCTAAGTAAGTTGCTTTCTACCATTGTCTGACTGAGACAACAAGGCTCTGTTTTTTAAGGCTTTTTTTGTTTTGTTTTGTTTTTGATAGGGAGAAATCTTAAATGGCCAATTCAGAGTTGCTTACCTTTCCCTCTTCTACCCAGGAAAGCCAGGCACACATATTTTCTCCTATCAGTACACTCAGTGCCCAACCTTGAGCCCACCCTTCATCTGTAGCATTTTCTATTATTCCTCTTAATTTAGAAACCTCTTTTTGGTCACACAAGACAGTTTAAAGTAAAATCTTAATATATCTCATTTGTTCATTCAGTAAATAAAGTACACTGTGATTTAGCTGTCAAGTCCTGCTCTCATTGAGCTAAGTTTTAGCGGAAGATCAGCCTTGTAGAGATTAAATTACATCTGTTAGTACTGTGGAGAATTACAAGAACAGGAGAAAGAGGACTAGGGAATCTGGAGTGAAGACTGATCAGATGACTTGAGCAGAGACCTTGAAGAGGAGGATTAAGGGAGCAAGATTTTGTAGATTCCTGGGAAACAAACCCTTCCAGCAGAGAAGATGGCATTCACAAAGCCTGGAGACAGGATAGTCTTTGGTGGGCAAAGCACTGGGGTGGAAGGTCCAGGATATGCTTGAGGCCCCAGGGAGTCCAGTGTGTCTGGAGTGGGGGCGTGGGAGGCTTGAGCTCAGGATCTTGTGCTTGTGAGGCAGGTGGAGTGCCACTGAGCTAGATCCCTGGTGGAGAGGAGGGATTTGACAGGCAGCAGGAGGGGCTTGAGGTCACTTAGGTGGTAGGTCCAGCCTGTATTTGATGATTTGGTTTTCTGAGTGAGATCAAAAGCCTTTGAAGGGTGTGTCAACTTTATACAGCTGTCCCAACAAAATGCTATAAACAGAGTGGCTCGAAACAGCAGAAACTAATTTGTTCACAGTTGAGAACATAGCATGGTGAAGTGTCGCCCTCACCCCTTCGGATCCCTGGGAATAATCCTTTCTTGCCGATTTTAGCTCCTGGAGGCTAATAACCATCCATAGTGTTTTTTGGCTTGTGGTAGCCTAATTGTACTCTGCCTTATCATACAGTGGTCTTTCTCTGTGTATCTGGTCTTCCTTTAAGGACCCTAGCTGTTGAAATTAGGGCCCATCTTAAACCAGTATGACCTCATATTAACTAGGTTACGTCTCCAAAGTTACTATTTCCAAATAAGGACACAGTCACAGGTACTAGGCATTAGGGCTTCAACACAGCTTTTTAAAAGAGTTTTCTTTCTGTCAGTGCTAGGGATTGAACCAGGGCCTTGTGCAGGTCTACCACTGAGCTAATCCCCTACCCTTAACATGTCTTTTTGAGGAGATTTTTTTTTGTTTGTTTTTATACTGAGGATTGGACTCAGGCCCTTGTGTTTGGGAGATAGGTGCCAGAACCACTGAGCTAAACCCCTGGCATAACATGTCTTTCTGGGAGACACGGTTCAGTTCTGGACAGAGGGCTTTAAGCACAGAGGGATTATGCTTTGATTTCCTTTCTGAAAGGCTCTCTGGCTGTCGAGTGGAGAATGGACTGTAGGATGCATGTCCTTGTTATGTAGTTTCTCTGTTCTCCTCTCTCACACTTGCTGTACAGTGGCAGGAAGAACCAGTTTTCGCCTAGTTACCTAATTTCAGGGATTTTGTTTGTTTGTTTATTTGTTTGTTTGAGACAGGATCTTGCTATGTAGTTCAGGCTGGCCTCAAACTGGAGGGGATCCCCCTGCCTTAGCCTCTTGTGTGCTAGGAGTATAGGTATGCAGCAGCGTGCTCAGATCCCTCATTTTTGAACTGATGACTTCCGACACTCCATCGTTAATGTGTCTTACTGGCTTAGAAACTTCTCTGTAGGTTGCTTGAAGAAGATACTCTGGTCGTAGACTTTTGATGGTGCTGGAATTTTTGGTGAAATGACCTCAGGTCTTTATGACTGGTATTTGAAATTGAGAGCTCTGAGCTGTGCTTATTCTGCTGAGAGTCTAGCAAATGTCTCCTCCCTGACCTGGGCAGCATTTGCCTTGGTCCAGGCAGGGGCTGCTGGGGAGCACACAAGTTATGTACCGGGGGACTTGTGTGTGGCACAGTGCAGTGCAGCATCCTCGGTCACAGAGATGCCCCTTGTTTGGGGTTCCCATTTCCTTTCAAGATCAGCAGATCCAAGGGGAGACTAGAAGCCTGAAAGAGCTGTCTTGTGGCCTTCCTTCCCATCGAGTTTACACGAAACTCACAAGCCACGCGTTAGTAGTAACTGTCTGAAAGCCTCTTTGGATGGCCTGAGCCTCGCCTCGCTTCCTCCGCTTCCTCCGCTTCCTCGGCGGCAGCTCCCGCTCTGAGTCACCCTGCCACACACATTCTTTGCCATTTGAATAGAGGCCTGCATGGCTGGGCCCCCAAAGCCACAGAGACCCAATTGTTCCTCCTTCCTGTTCCAGTGACTCTCACATTCTCTCCTTCATTCTGTCTACTGGGGAAATTTTGAAATGTTTTTGTTTTAGGGGAGTTTTGCATCAGCAAAGCTCTGTGGGGTAGTTATGGGCTGCAGACTGTAATTGTAGGGCGTAAAGAGTGGTAGTGTACAGTCTAGGAAACAACCCACTTATTATGAAATCGCTCGTTTCAAGGTCTTTTAACAGTTCAGTGATTGCGCAGCAGCCTGGTTGTGTCCTGCCTTTTAGGGGTCCTGCTACATAACGTGTGGCACTAGTCCAGTCTTGTGGAGCACCTTGTCACACACGCAGCGTATGCAAAATGCCACAAAAGCATAGGTCAGACAGGAAGATTTCATTGGGCAAAAATTCCTTCAGAGGCATTTTATGTTGAAATTTAATTTCTGGGACTGCATTGTTCCCTTTTTCCCCAAATCCTGGGTGGTTTTGTTCCTGATAAAGTTAGCCTTACACATTTCTGTAGTTCTAGGATATGGTTAGACAGCAGGTGTAGGTAATACAAGGCTGTGTTTTGGACAAATGGTTTATGAATTGTTAGCAAGGAGTTGTTATTAACATTTGTAATGATCCTGGCTTCCTAGCATGCTGTGTCCTGTTTATCATACCCATGGTTCCTGTGTCAGCCTTATAATTCTTTGAACTCAGGATAACATACTACTTTTTTTTTTTCGGTACTGGGGATTGAACTCGGAACCTTGCATTTTCAAGGCAGGCAGCAGCACCACTGAGCTAAATCCCTGACTTTACCACTTTTTACTGGAACTATTTTAGGAATGTAACAGTATCTAAACTCTGTAATGATGCTTCCTAAGACAGTTATACTCCCAAGAATTAAACAGTGGATAAGGTTGTGTTTTTTAAAGCCATAATTAGAAGCTGGTTTTTGATTACCTAGTAGAATAAAACTCTTAATTTCAAAGAGATTCCTTGAAAATACCAGACTGACTGGTGACTATGAAGTCTGGGCTGGTGGTTCTGTGTTTGCTACTAGTCTGGCTTCCCTTGCAAAGTATGTTTAAGCCGCTGCTGTATTGTTCTATCTTGGCTGGGAAAGAAACATTCTCTGAGAAAGGACTTTTGATGAGCTACAGTCTTGTCCCCGCCCTACTTTTTTGATGCTTAAGGAGGACTTAAGGACATGTGGTTTTGTCCAGCTGTTGTAGCCTACAAAGACTGCAGTGGATATCTTCTGCCAGTTAAGCTCTTCCTCTGAAGCACCCCTCACACCCTGACATTACCATGCTCACACACACCTTTATTTGCGGACTATTACCTGTCTGAGAAGGACAATCTTAGCAGAAGGTCTCACATCACCCTTGTTAGCATGTACTGTTTGATGTGTTAATTAGATGCCTAGGTATTTTAAAGACAAGTTAGTCCTCTGGAATGAAAAGAGAGATAAATAGGATCAGTCCATAGTATATACTGCTTGAGGCTTTGTGGGGAATGCAGAATTGTTTGTTGATGTAATTTTGTTGTATAGATCAGAGTGTGCAAACTCAAAGCCCGAATCTGGCCTGCAACTTGTTTTTCTGTATGGTCCTCTAAGCCAAGAATGAATTTTGTATTTTTACATGGTTGAGAAAAATTGTGATGTGAAAATTATATGAAATTCAAGTTTCAAAGCCAATAAAATTGTTTTGGAATATAGCCACCTTCCTTGTTTAGATAATGTCTATGGTAGCAGGGTTGAGGATTTAGAAGAGAGACCAAACATGTAGCCAAAGTGTGCTGGGCCTTGTGGCTCCTGCCTGTAATCCCAGCACTCTGGAGGCCAAGTTGGAGACTACCTAATGAGACTGTGCCAAAAATACCCCAAAACTAACAAAACAACACACACATTCACACAAACAGTCGTAAGCCTACATACCTCATCAACAAATAAAAAGAAACCACAGGCACCAAGTGCCATTTAGTATAGTCCTGTATGGTCAGGGAGGGTTAAGGGAGAGTGGTTTGGGCTGTTGTTTGTCTCCTTTGCAAAGTGAAAATGATGGATGCAGTTAATTTGCCATTGTAATTGATCTTTAACTGACTAAAAGATCCAAGGTGTAAAAGCAGATTATTTAAAAGGGGAATTCAGGGAGAATGCAGTAAATTTTGGAATCATTTAATACAGGACTAGTTTTTTTTTAAGGTTTTTTTTTTTTTTTTTTTTTTTGTGCCGGGGATCAAACTTGGGTCCTTGCACTTGCAAGGCGGGCAGTGGAACCACTGAGCTAAATCCCCAACTCCTATTAAGAATTTTAAACATAACTTTGGGTGTTTTGAGAATTTGTGATAAGATTATGTAGATCTCTTAAGAGTCTGATCAGACTAGATCTATTTAAGCGGCTAATACTCTAGGTTCACTAGAATGTTTTAGAATATACATATATATATATGGCCTAGAGTGCAGATCTCATTAAATCTGAGCCCTAGACTTTTCTGATGCTTTGTATTATATATATAAGCAAATATATGTATAAGCAAATTCTTTGTTGCTTTATTTATGCAGACACTTTCCTTTAAGTATGTATTGAAGTGTTCCGTTCAAATCTCTAAGCTAAGTATGTTTAGGATTTAGTCTTGTATTTTTCCTTGTCCCCAGAGGGATTGCTTGTTCAACTTCTGTAGAAATAATGGGGTTAATAAGAACCTCGTCCAGCAGTTCAACTCATGTGGCTCCTTCAGTAGCATCCCAGGCCAGTGCCTTTATTTTTTAGTATGATTGGCTCTTGCAGCTTTGTTTGATTGACTGACTGACTGACTGACTGACTTACTGCTATCCTGGCTAAGGAAACACTCTACTGCTGAACTGCTTCCCTGGGTTGGCCTCAAACTTGCTATCCTCCTGCCTCAGTTTACTGAATAGCTGGGACTACTGGTGTGAGCTCCCTCACTCAGCTTCTTTCCGTTTTTATATAATTCTATTTTAGGGTATTTAAAGCTTAAAAGCCTTCACAGCATGATACAGTCTACTTTTGTAAAAAGTGTTTTTAGCTCTCAAGTTGGAGATTCTAGCTAGTGGTTAGCGAGTGGAATCAGAGCCATGTTTTCTTTGTTGCTTTATTTATCGCAGTGTAAAGGAAGCATCTTTGCTTGTCTATGGTGCTTTATCTAAGAGAATGTCTTCCTAGAGAGCAAAAAAGCATAGTTTTTCCAGCAAGGACTGGAGAAAATGCAGAACCACAGAGGAGCAACAGTTTTTGTTTTTTGGGGTTTTTTTTTTTTGTTGTTGTTGTTGTTGTTGTTATTGTTGTTACCAGGGATCGAACTCTGGTCCTTGTGCTTGCCAGGCAGGCCGCGGAACCACTGAGCTAAATCCCTGGCCCAACAGTTTTTTAAATTAAGAACTCCAGGGCAGACGACTAGAGTCCCTGCAAAAAATAAAGATTTTAGTAATTGTCAAATCATTATTTTTCTATTAAGATGAGTCATAAAATCAAGACTTTCTTAAATGTTATAATGATTAGACTTATTTCAGAATTGTACTCTTGTTTGGGTCTTACTTCAGCACCAAAGAAAGCGACACAGCGTACTTCAGTAATGCCTGGTGGCAGAGGCATTTCCAGCCTGTATGTTTATGGTGGTGGGGGTAGGATGTTGGTGAGCATTCTACAATTATGTGCCGAGTAGACATGGTGCTCCACACCCACATACTTGGAAGGCTGTGGCATAAGGATCACTAGTTCAAGGCCAGCCTGGGCAATTTAGACTCTGCCTCAGAATGTTTTAGAAGGCCAGGGATGTAGCTCAGTGATACAGTGCTTGCCTAGCATGCATGAGAACCAGGGTTTAATTCTCAGTATCACAGACAGTAAAATAAAGTAAAATACCAGTGCCATCATTTAATGCCCCACCTAGAAATGGATGTGGCCTAAAATTATTTAAAGTTGAAGAGTAGTTATAGCTGTCGTGTTCTATGACTAGTAGTAACTGCCCATAGGAAGCCTTGGCAGTGTAATGGTTTTGCCATAATCTCCTAAAACCAGAGTAGTGACGGGAGATCATGTTTCATCCACCCCAAATAGCCACCCCAGTGGGTCTCTGATAACCAAGAGTGTCTAAATGTCTGGGACAAGAGAGGCCTAGAGAGACTTTGCTGCTTGTGAGTTCAAGGTCCACCCTTTCTTTGCATATATGTGAGTCTTACTTTTTTTTTTTTTTTGGTACTGGGGATTGAACTCAGAACGTTGCACTTGTGAGATGGGTGGCAGAATCACAGAGCTAAATCCCCGGCTATGAGTCTTACTTTTTGAATTCACAAAACTGAATCACAATGGAGCAGTAGTAAGATTGAATATTTCATTAATTCACAAGGGAATTGTGACGTCGGCCATTGTTGGACAAATACTATGGTACTGTCTTTGCTGGGCATGGTGGCACTTGTAATCTTATCACTGAGCAAGCTGAGGCAAGGGGATCACCACGAGTTCTAGGCCAGCCTAGTTTACATAGTGAGTTGAAGGCCAGTCTGAACTGCATAGCAAGATCCTGCCTCGAAAACATAGAAAAATAAAAAATATTCTCCTAGCTGGTCCAAGTACCACCTTTCTTATATCATTGCTAGAAAAAAGTACATGATCTGCAGCCTTCCTAAAATAAGATTTCCATCCAGCAGACCATCAACTTTTTATTTCTTTTTGGTTTTGTTTTTTGTTTGGAGGCAGGTACTCTATATAATCCAGACTTGCCTCAAACCGGCAGCAATCTTCCAGCCTCAGCCTCAGCCTTCCAAATGCTGGGATTATAGACTACATACCATGCCCAGCAACTGTTCAACAATATTTACTTGTCAGATGTATTGGAAACTAATTACTTTATTTCTTTATTTAAGTAATTTGTTTGGTGGCACTAGGGATTGAACTTGGGGTGTTTTTTTTTCCCCCGTCAGTACTGTGTGTCGAGCTCAGGACCTTGAGCTTGCAAGGCAGGCATGGTACCACTGAGCTAAATCCCCAGCTGAACTCAGGGTCCTTACTGACTTACATGTTCAGGTCTTTTAAATTTGTTTTGAAACATAATATCACTAAATTTCCCAAGCTTACCTGGAATTTGAGATCCTCTTGCCTCAGCCTCCCAAGTAGATGGACTTAGAGGTATGTGCTACTACACCCAGCTGGAAGCAAGTCATTTTTGTTTACAGCATTTTATTTGCTTTTTTTCCTATGGCAGTGGTGATTGAATCCAGGGGTGCTCTACCATTGACCTACATTGCCAGCTCTTTTTAACTTTTTACTTTAACACAGGGTCTTGCAGATGCCCTTGAACTTGTAGTCTTCCTCCCTCAGCCTCCCAAGTGCCTGGGATTACAGTTGTGTGTGCCAGGTTTTATTTATTTGCTTTTTATGACAGTGACACTTTGAGATAGGATATTTGTAATTTCCATTTCACAGATGGGGAAATCAAGGGTAGTGGACCTGCATTTTGAATTCAGCTTATTAAGATGGCAGATCCATACAGCTCTTTGGAACGTGTTACACAGATTTCTCTTCAGGGAATTTGTGCATCTCTCTCTTCACTATCTGAAGAGAAGACTGAGAGGAAATAGTTTCTTGAAATGTTTCCAGAATAGGGTGTGTGATAGAGAGAGCATCCTCTGAGTATCCTGTTAAGTGACAGGTAAAAATCAGCAGGAGATACATCTTTCACATGTTACCTTGGCACATACAATTTCTGACATATAAAAGGTATCTTAGGAGCCAGGCAAGGTGGCATCAGCCTGTCATCCCAGCACCCTGGGAGGCAGAGGCAAGAAGATTGCAGATTTGAGCCCATGACTTGGTGGGACCCTGTCTCAAGTTAAAAAATAAAAAAGTGCTGGAGATACAGCTTGTTACTCAGGCCTTAATTTCATTCCTCATGCACAAAACATTTTAGGAAATTTGAACATTAAAGTTTGCAACATTATTTAGATATGGATTAATAATCGAAGCCATTGTCACCAGTAGGTAAGCAGTGCGGTTGGATTGGACATATTTTACTCCCTTAGTGCTTCACTTCAGCTTATCAATGAAAAATCCAGGAGTGGAAAAAATCAGTAATAGCTATTGCTTTCCTCCTCCACCTGAATCATGTCTGGTGAGAAGAGCAGGTGTGTGGAGCTGTGTGCACCGCACCTTTGGGTTTTATTTTTGTCTATGTTTTCTAACACTAGGAATTGAATCCAGGGCCTCCTGCATGCTGGGCCAGTGCTGTACCACTGAGCGGCACCCTAGCCTCCAGGGAAGTTTTTAAGAGGTCTGTGTTGGTGATCTAATACTACATAACAAATCCCTCCATACCTAGCTCAGGACAATAAACATTTGGAAGATAAAATATGTAAAAATCTTGAAGGCAAAGGCACAGGTGAGGACTTTCTGAACAGAACCCCAATTGTTAAAGAAACAACATCAAGAATCAACAAATAGGGCCAGGGTACCGAATAGTTTCTTTGATATGAAAAACTATAATAGTACACAGGATCCTAATGAGACAATTAATAATGTGAAATAGGAAGTAAAGGCCTAAAGCTGTAAGGAAAGTGGGAAGGGTGGGGGAAAGGTAATAAGGGAGAGGAAAAAAATATGAGAAACTGAAAAAATGGAAATAAAGTGTTTGTAAATGAGGAGGGGAGGAGGGGGTGAAGGGAGGGCAGGGACAAGGGGAAAAATGAGAATCAAGACCTATTATGTAAAGGTACAGAATCCCAATGATGAATGTAACTGTATTTGTATACCTAGATTGTACCAATAACCTCAATAAAAAGGAAAAACAAAACAAATAGGGCCAGGGATTTAGCTCAGTGGCACCTGCCCTGGTGAGTGCAAGGTCCTGTGTTCAATTCCCAGTACCGGGGTGGTAAAAAAAAAAGAATCAACAAATGGTATCACATCAAATTAAATAGCTCTACACAGCAATGGAATCAACCAGCAGAGTACAGGGAGAACCTGCAGAATGGGAAACATTTTGCCAGCTAATCCTGGAGCAGCTGTTATTGCAGCATATGTTTTTGGGCCATATAACAAAGGATCACAGCTAGTTTCTGTAAGTGGGAATTTGAGGAGCAGCTTAGCTGGTGGTCTGCGTGAAATCACTTGTGAGAATGCAGTCCAGACTTTGGCCCGGACTGCAGTCATTTGAAGACTTGCCTTCCGTGCTAGCCTGCTGTGTGCTGGCCAGTTAGTTACTCCTGGCTCTGCGTGGGAAACTCAGTCCCATCGTGCTGGCTGGCTCCAAACAGAGATGACCTAAGAGCAGGCTGCTGAGAAGCTGTGATCGTGCATATAGCTCAGGCCCGGAAATCAGTTATTCCCACAGCGCCCTTTTGGAGACACCGGTCAGACTGGTGGAGTAGCAGGTGAGTCTCACTGGGCACATCTTGAAGGCTGGTGACTACAGGAATTTTTCTAGGTGTTGTTTTTGTTTTCAAACTCTTATAGTGTGTTTGTACTACAGATGGTTACACTCACCATGGGAAGTGGGTACGTGCGTGTGATGCGTCTTCTTTCTAAGTCCCCTTTGTCTTTATTCCCTCCCTCTCCCTCCATCTTTCGGTCCCTTTCCCATTTGCGAAAGATCTCTCTCCATTTCTTATTATCTTTTATTTCTCTTTAATTATTTATGCTTTGGTTTTCTCAAATAAGGGAAACCTATTTAAGCTTGTGTGTCTAATTTATTTCACTTAACATCGTAGTCTCAAAGGTGCATCCATTTTCCTACAAATTACTCAGTTATCCTTCTTTATAGCAGAGTAATACTCCATTGTATGTAAATACCTTATTTTCTTTATCTGTCCATCTCTTAATGGACATATAGACTGCTTCCAAGATTGTTAATATGAGTTGTGTTGCTAAAAACATGAGTCTACGTGTATCATAATACATAATATGATGTATTTAACTCTTTCAGGAAGATACATAGAAGGGGAATAGCTAGGTCAAACAGAATTTCTATTTTAAACTTTTTTTTTTTGCTGTCAGGTTATCTTTCATGGAAATACTTTCCCATGCATCTGAACTAGCTGGGCATTCTGCTGCACCATTGTTGGTGTGATCTGTGATGTCATGAGGGCGACAGCCATCCACAGTGCAGCTCAGACTGGGCAGTGCCTAGGATCTCTTTAAATTCCAGAAAGATCTATGGCTAAAGATTGGTGCTTATCTGTCAGGCCCTGTTCACTATCTTGTCAAAAGTGGTGTTTCCACTGCACTTAATGCTTCTGTTTTCTCTGTGTCTCTTGGAGGACCCTGGAGGGCTTTGATGATTAGGGCAGAGGCAGAAGGCATCTCCTCAGGACACGGCCTGTCTGTTCTAAGTGGTCAGTTTCACCATAATCCTCAGACCCTTCCAGTCACTAGTGTCCTTGGTGATGTCATCACCCACTTTTTTTGGTTACTGACCCAGGGAGTGGACGTTAGGGGTCAGGGCAGGTGGGGCACTGACTGGTGCACCTCAAGTACTTGACTGTCATCTTATTGGGGTTGAATTTAGGCAACCTGGTGGAGACGGCTGGTGCTGGATGAACCTGGATTCTGGACTACCAAAAGTCTGTTTTCAGTTTCTTTCTTTTTTTTTTTTTTTTTTTTTTTTTTTT
>NW_022900930.1:3548070-3561024 GCF_012274545.1 Fukomys damarensis | reverse complement strand
TTTTGTACTGGGGATTGAACTCAGAACCTTGCGCTTGCAAAGTGGGCAGCAGAATCCCCAGCCCTGTTTTCAGTTTCTTGAGGGATGGACCATACTGATTTCCATAGTGGTCATACTAGTTTACAGTCACAGTTTAGAAGGGTTCCTTTTTTCTCCAGCCTTACTGCTTTTGTTCTAACTTGATTTCTTAATGGTAGCCATACTTTCTAGAGTAGGTAAAACCTCAGTGTTGTTTTAATTTGCATTCCCCACTTGCCAGCGATGGTGGTCATTTGTACCCTTTCTAAAAAGTGTCTATTCATTTCACTTGCCCATTTTTTTTGGATGGGTCTTTTATTTGGGGAGGTCTAAATTTTTGAGTTCTTTATGTATTGGTCCTCTGTTCAAGGAATCACTGGCAGAACATTTTTCCTAGTTGTCTCTTCACTGTGTTGGTTTTGCTATGCAGAAGCTTTTCAATTTGATATAATTCTGTTTGTTGATTGATATTATTTCTTATACAATTGAAGGTCTGTTCGGAAAGTCTTTGCCTGTGCCTTTGTCTTCAAGAGATTTACCTATTTTATCTTCCAGCATATTGTTTTCTGTTTTAATATTTCGATCTTTGATCCATTTTTATTTTATTGTAGTACATGGTAAGATATATGGGTCTAGATTCAATCTTCTGCATGTGGCTGGCCAATTTTCCCAGCACCACTTGTTAAAAGAGGTAATCTTTCCTCCAGAATATGTTTTTGGCCCCTTTGTTAAAGTGCCAAAGTCAGATGGCTGCATGTGCTTGGTCTGTTTTTATGCCAGTAGCATACTGTTTTTGTCACTGTAGCTTTGTAATACAACTTGAACCAGTATTGTGACGCCTCGTGCTTTGCTGTAGTTGCCCAGATTTGCTTTGGCTATTCTGGTCTTTACTGGTCCATATGAATTTTAGGGTTGTTTTCTTTAATTCTGTGAGGAATGCTGTGGCATTTTATTCAGATTACATTAAATCTCTCTATATATCAGTTTGGGAAGTATGACCATTTTTACAATATTGGTTCTGTCTAATTGGGAACAAGGGATGTCTTTCTATTTTCTGATGTCCTCTTTGATCTCCTTTTTCAGAATTCTATAATTTTCTTTATGGAGGTCTTTCATTTCTTTGGTTAGGTTAACTCCTAAAATTTTGTTTGTTTGTTTGTTTTTTGAGACAGGGTCTCACTATGTAGTTGAGACTGACCTGGAACTCACTGTATAGCCCAGGCGGGTCTCGAACTCCCAGTAATCCTTCTGCCTCAGCCTCCCGAGTGCTGGGATTACAGGTGTGCACCACCACACCCAGCATTATTTTTCTTGAAGCTATTGTGAATGGTGTTGTTTCCCTAATTTCTTTCTTATTGAATTAATTTTTGCTGTACAGCAGTGGTATTGATTTTTGTGCATTGATTTTGTATCCTACTACCTTGCTGACTTTTTTATTAGTTCTAGGAGTCTTTTGGTGGAATATTCTGGGTCCTATATGTAAAGGATCATGTTTGCAAATAAGGGTAGTCTGACTCCTTTTACAAGTTTTTACAAATCTGTTCCCGTTCTGTAGACTGTACAAAGCTTCGTCATTGCTGTTTTCCTGTGGGCCTCTGGACCGGCTCTCCGAGTCCTTCTTGCTGACTCATCTCCTAGACCATGAGGACCGGCGTGGTAGGACAAACACCGTGGTCCTCGGCAAGGGTCACGGCCCTCTTCAGAGTCCTTTCCTGACCCTGGTGTGTTGGCTGCTCTTGCTTTGTCTGGAGACCCCTCTCTCGCTGAACATTCATCCCTCTTTTCAGCATCAGCTTCCCAGCTGTGTGGGTGGTTGCTACTTTGCGAGAGAGGCAGTTGGTATTTTGAATTCTCTGGTAATTATTTTTGAAGAGATTGCACATTATGGCTGTTTGGCAGCAACAGATTGAGGTTACACAGTTTCAGATCTCTGCAAAGGAGTCCCATCTGTTAGACTTGCTCCTTCTCCCCTTGCTCTTCCTGCAGGAATAGTTTGGGGATGAGAAGGGCCTGTAGGTAGAGCCTTCTGATTCAGTCTGTGCTAGTAGATTTCTGCTCTGCTCGAAATGTAACCATGGGGAAATCCAGATGGTTCCAGAGCTGATGGGCATCTAATGTGTGAGGAGAGAGACGTGCTCTGTGGCTTCTCTAGAAGGCTTTGGCTTCCTGATTAATGGGCTCTACTTATAACCTTATACTTTTAGAATACTTAGCCTTTAGGGAATAGAGTTTGAGTATCTTTAAGTGAGATAGCATAAAAAGCACTGTTTTAGAAATTTGAAGGGCTTTTTTCATCCTTAGCACAACTTTCCAGTTAATCAAGTGGATTTTCTGATGGTTCTTAGTCTGTAGAGCAGGCCCCTCTCAGGAGTTATATGCTTATCTCAGAATAGTGTTGCAGCTATGTCTTCTGTCTTACTAAACTTGCCCTCACCCTCCTTTAGCTCTTGATTTTGTAAGGGTGTGTGTTTTAGTGTTCTGTTTTGGTTGGTGAGACATCCTAAAATTATGACGTACTGAGGATGTTCTGCCTTGACTCATCCAGCTAGAACCCTCCTCCCCTATTCCATCCTTTTTTTTTTTGAGACGGGGTCTCACTATGTAGTTGAGACTGACCTGGAACTCACTGTGTAGCTCAGGCTGGTCTTGAACTCACAGCGATCCTCCTGCCTCAGCTTCCCGAGTGCTGGGCTTAAAGGCATGCGCCACTCAGCCCGGCTTATTCCATCCTTCTGAATGTCTGCAGGGTAATGCGAGTTATGCAGTCCACTCCTGTGGATTCTCCACACCATGCCTGGATAAGGTCTCCACAATGGTCCTTCAGTGCCTATACAACGACTTGTGTCTGCTTCTCCATTTTAAAACTAGTGACCTTATATGTAATGTCTTGTCTACATGGGTTTGATTACTGAAACTAATAAAGTATTCTCTAAATAATGAAAAAAAAAGGAATAATGTAAGACTACAAGAGCAAGAAGCAATTTAAATATGTTCAGGGACCATTTTCATCTTCAGAATTAAAAATTATTTTAATTTTACATCATTGCCTTTTCTCTTACTTTCCTTTTTAGTTTTATCATTTTAGGATTCCCTATTTTTAATTTTCATACAGAGATTTCTTTAACTGATCATTATAATTCAGCATAAAGTCACAAATTACAAAGTCATATTTTGCTGAATCCTAGAGTTCTAAATTATTCATTCTACTTTCTGTTTTTAGATTAGTTTATCCAAAAATTTCCAGTTTATTGTTGTTGTTTTTTATTTTGTACAAATAAGGCAGATTTAGAAAAGAAAGGACATAATGAGATACCTCAAAGAGCTGGGACTAGAGGTTCCATTTGACCCAGCCATCCCTCTGCTGTGTATCTTTCCAAAGGAATTAAAGGAATCATACCACAGTGATCTATGCACAACAGTGTTTATAGCAGCACAGTTTGTAATAGCTAAAACCTGGAAATAGCCCATTTGCCCATCAGTTGGAAACTGGATAAAGAAGATGTGTTTTTTCTATAAAATGGAGTACTACTCAGCCATAAAGAATGAGAAATTAGAGTCATTCATAGGAAAAAGGATACATATTGAGTATATACTCTTAAGTGAAATAAATAAGCCACACATGTGTAAATACCAAATAGTTTCTCGGTGTGAAAAACTATAATGGTACATAAGATCCTAATGAGACAATTAACAATGTGAGATAGGAAGAAAAGGGCTAAAGGTGTAGGGAAAGTGGGAAGGGTGGGGGAAAGGTAATAAGGGAGAGGAAAAAAAAAGATGAGAAAATGAAAAAAATGGAAATAAAGTGTTTGTAAATGGGGAGAGAAGGAGGGGGTGAAGGGAGGGCAGGGACAAGGGGAAAAAACTGAGAATTAAGACTTGTCATGTGAAGGTACAGGATCCCAGTAATGAATGTAACCGTGCTGTATACCTAGATTGTACCAATAAACTCAATAAAAAGAAAAAAAAAAAAGACTAGTGGCCTTGAGTAAGTGGCTGAGAACGCTCATACACAAAATATAACTCTAGGGGAATAGGGAACAGTAACTCAGAGACGTGAAACTGGGGAGGGGAAGAAACCCTCAGATTTGGGGCACTTTCGTAAATGTGTACTTCTTTTTTTTTTTGGCACTGGGGATCGAACTTGGGTCCTTGTACTTGCAAGGCAGGTGGCGGAACCACTGAGCTAAATCCCAGGCCCTAGATGTGTACGTATCTGTACATATGTGTGAGTCTGCTGGACTCACACTTGTGTCCCCTCTGAAGCCCTGAGTCAGCATGGGAGAGAGGCCTGCAGGGGATTTTCAGCAGGACTGGGCTATTAGTCCTGTGCACTGCTGTTAGGGCAAAGGTGAGCACCCTCAACACCTGCTGCCTATATGCTTATTTCTGTATAAAAAAGGTGATCAGGCGAGAAGGGAGTCCTTCAGGTACCAGCTGTGTACTCCGCAGTGACACCACCCATGGAATTCCCTGCCTCAGGAATTCCTGGAGTAGAGGGTACGTACGGCCTCTCTGCAGCTCAGTCTGGGGACGCCTGCTGGGTTCTGTTTCCCAGGCCTCTTGGCCTTGGCTTCCCAACAAGTTTCAGCAGCAGAAGACAAGCAATGTGTGAGGAAGAACTGGAAGAAGTCAGATGTTAAAATTTTGAATTAAAAAGTCCCATCCCCAAAATAAAAATGAGAGCTTTTAGAGGGTGACAATTCTTATATTTCCAGGATGTTTGCTTTTTTTGGTTGTAGAAGAGAGATGATGTCACTTTTTCACCTCTTCCTGTAAATAGAACTTATCTAGCACATTGAAGGCTTCCTCAAGAGAAAGTTAAGATCTGAGTTCATGTGACAGTGAGAGCTATCACTTCTCTCAAGCGTATCCCTACAATGGCACGCTAGAAATCAAAGCATTTTCTAAAGTCTAAGTCTGTGGTAGAGCTGAATGCTATATTAGGATTCACAAGGCACCATTCCTGATCCTGTACTCTAGGGTGTGAGCCTCCACTTTGTTCTTTAAAAATTTTTAAAATAGTTTTATTGAAGTAGAACTCACCTGCCATTTAAAAGGTGTACAATTAAATGGTCAGTACAACAACCAAACTATGCAGCCCCTAGCCCAGTCTAACTTTTAGAAGGTTAAAATGATAAATCCTGAAGCTGAGCCCTGCTGTACCCACTAGCAGTTACATGCCATTCCTCCCTTATTCCACCACAGGGTTCTTGGCAAGTGATGATCTATGTGGTGTCTCCATAGATGTGTTTATTATGAACATTTTATATAAGTGGAATCATACATTATATAGTTTTTTGTGACTGAGTTTACTCCCTTAGTATAGTGTTTTCAGTATTCAACTATACTGTAGCAAGTACAGCACTCTATCCCTTTTTTATTGCTGAGTAATACTCCATTGCATGTATATACCCATATTTATTTACCCATTTATCAGTTGATTGAAATTTGGATTATTTCTCTTTGGGGGCTGTTATGAATAATGCTGTGTGAACATTTGTGTTTATGAATGTATATTTTCATTTCTCTTGAAATACTACCCGGGAGTGGAATTGCCAGGTCATATGGTAAGTTCTGTGTATAGTATTTTGAGGAACTGCCAAGCTGTTTTCCAAACTGGCTCTGTCGTTTTACATCCCTGCCAGCAGTATATGAATATCAAACTGTTTGACAGATATGTGAGTATAAAAAGTTTTATGTTATCATCTGAAGTTTAAATAAGCTTGGCTTAGTTGGTTGTTTCTTGGGTCTTTGGTGTCGTATCTAAGAAGGTTACACCTGATCCACGTCCAGATTTCCTGCCTTGTCCTGTGGCCTCACCCCTTAGAGGTGCTGTATTCATTCACTCCAACTCCTCCCAGCTTGCTTTTAAATCCACAACAAAGGTCCCTTTAGAATACAGTCTTGTAACTTTCAAAAATAATTCTTATGTAATGCTTCCAGAGATGTCTTTTCTTTTGATGAATGTGAAAGCCAGTTAAAAAAGAAAGTAAGTCATTTAGAAAGGAAAGTTATGATGCAGGAAGCTGAGTTTTTGAGAATTAGAAATTTGGCAAAGGTGACGTTTTCTGTGGAAACACATGGACTGTGAAGGGGCAGTCATGAGGAGGTGGCAGTTTTTCTTCATTGAGCATGTGACCGTCCTCCAGAGGGGCTCTCGGCATGGCTTTCTCCTTAACTAGATTATAAACCCCGCACACTTGTTCCTTTATGCCTGTGCCCAGCACAGTGTGTGCTGCAGGTAATAAAGACCTCTGGTAGATGAGTTTGTGGTCATCTTAGAATCTATGGTCTTAGAATTCTGTGATTTGATTTTAAGGATTCACATGCTGAGAAGGCTGTCAGTTCAATTATAGAGTCCTGGCATGGAACATTTGGCTTGGAGCTTTATGTGGAATTTCATCAACTTTGCCTTACAGTCATTTGCTTTTGTACATGTGTAAAACATCACTGACAGTGCTGGGTCCTCCAAGTTTGTAGCATCCTCTGTGCTTTTTTTTTTTTTTTTGGTCCTCACTAGCACAGATCCACACTTTGGGCCTGATTTCAAGAGTCTAGCCAGTGCCGTGGTAACCAGGGCCCTATTCCGTAGTTCTCAGAGGTTTAATATGATAGCCTGGGTTCTGGTGTGTGTGAGTCTGTGACATTGCATCCTATAAAAAGGACAGAGGAGAGGCCTACAGTAGAAAGAGTCCCATCTGTTGGAGATAGCTTGCCCAGCTTGGTCATGTGCATTCCTCGTTTTATTTCATGGCAGTGGGGGTTTGTTCACAAAGATTGGACCTCTGCTTCATCCTGACTCACATTCCTGCCCCTCAGTGGATGTGACAGCCACGGGCAGTGTACTTGACTGTCATACTGTCAGCATTCTTGAGATCCTTCTTCCTTGGCTTATGATCCCGCTTGGGTTTTTCAGGTTCATCTCATGAATAAAGAGAAATGAGGTTAATGAAGGTGGTTCTGGAATTCACTGGGGGCCTCCCCCGTATGTTTGGTTCATGACCTATTTTACTTAAACTAGGCTCCATTCTCTGTGTGTGAGTAAATTCTACCCTTTGGTCTTGGGAGGAGAAGAGGAGTGGCTGGTTAGGTTGAGGGTGGGACTTCTTTGGTGAAGTGGAGGCAAAAGAGAAATGAGTAGAAGGGTAGTTACATTTTGAGTAAGAGGAAGTTTTTGTACTTAATAATAAAGATTCAAGGCTTCAAGATGGTTGAATTGGCTTAACATGAGTTATTCATTTATGAATCTGATGTCCCCCCTTATCCATGGTTCCAGTTACCTGCAGTCCACTAGGTAGCAAAACTTAGCCCAAATTTGTTTCTCCTTCAGTTTTACAAATAGATTTGTTCTTAATGTAGATCTTAGTAATCTTTCTTTCATCATCAAGAGTTTACACCTTGTCACTTAATGGAAGGACTTTATGACTTCTCTTTGGCGTATCCATCTTGCCAGTATCGCTATTCTTGCATTTGGGGACCATTATTAAGTAAAATCAAGGTTACTTGGTCATGAGTACCTTGACAGTTGGGCCGATAACTGAGATGTCTACCAAGATTGAAGAGAGAGAGGACAGATGGTCACAGAGACCCTGACTCTGCATCCATATAACTCAACCCTGATAGGATTCAACTACTGTAGATACTCAAGTCCTTTATGTAAGATGGCATAATGTTTGTATATAGCTTATGCTCATCTTCCTGTATTTATAAATTAAACTTTATCACGGATAGAGAAGTAGAGGAAAAATGCAGTCTGTATTGAGTTGGGTACTGTCTGTGGTTTCGGGCATCTACTGAGGGTCTTGAAAAGTGTCCTTGAAGGAGGAGGGATTGGGGGCAACTGTATAACTTTGTGAAGAACTTAATGCTCATTGGAGTTAGATAAGCATTAAATATAGGAATCATTGTGCAAAAGACCTGTGCGTGGCTTATTCAAAAGAGAGAAGAAGGTTGTCCCAGTTTTTTATAGAAATTGGTTTTTCCAATAGCATGTAATGAACATCTTTCATGTCAATAACTACTTCAACAGCATTATTTTTAATGTTGTACCACACTATATAGAGTTTTTGTTTGTTTTTATTGTTGATTGGATTCAGATCAGTAGTAATGAGGAAGATAAACAGTGGCGTGGAAAACTTTGTTCTTTTTCTGGAGGACCTGTGGGTGCTGCTATTGGAAATTTTGTGGAGTCTGGTAGCTTGGGAATTTGTCTGGTTTCCCTTGTGAAGATCATTCAGCTTTGAGTAAGCATGGAACAAGCTGCATTCTTCTGTCATGTGGAGGAAGAACTTTTACTCTTGCTTCTCGGTAGACTGCATTTATCAGCTTATTTGAGGCCAACCTAGAGTTTGTAGAATGTGTGGTGTCTTGTCTCTCTCCTCTCCTCTCTTTTCTTCCATCCCCTCCCTCCCCTTTTCAGACAGGGTCTCGCCAGGCTGGCCTTGAATTTACCATGTATCTCAGGCTGGGTGTGAACTTGTCATCCTCCTGTGTCAGCCTCTCAGTTGCTGGGAATGAAGATGTGTACCACATGTCTGGCGCGCGCACGCATGTGTGTGCGTGCGTGCGTGTGTGTGTGTGTGGTGGTGTCTTTTCTATTCAACTTCTCTGG
Organism: Fukomys damarensis; assembly: GCF_012274545.1. NCBI lineage: Eukaryota > Metazoa > Chordata > Mammalia > Rodentia > Bathyergidae > Fukomys > Fukomys damarensis. The sequence continues at coordinate 3,552,392 of NW_022900930.1, read as the reverse complement.
TTTTCCAACATAAATGAGTGTTGAACAGATCGATCTTATTCTTGTACTGTTGCCAGGGCAGTCCGACAAGAATGTCCTCTTTTGTACTGCGAGTCACAAGGCCCTAGGCTGTAGGCTAGCTGTGCTTTTGTCTCCCTTGGGTGTGAATTTTGGGATTCCCATAACCCTCCTCAGGTTTGGTACTAGAATGACTCACAAAGTGCCCCATTTCTAACCTGGTTCCTTCCCCAGGAATACCGAAAAGTTCCCACCTTCTGATCGTGCTTGTGTCTCATCTTTCTGGTGACGAGCCCTGTCCTGAAGCCACTTGTATGTCAGATCCTGTGGTGATTTGAAGGTCTGGAAGAGAGCCAGTGTATATGTCTGTGAGATACAGGAGGCTTGTTCCAGTGTAGTAGCTTTCTCAACTGTCATATCAGAAATTTAGAAATCCGTAAGAAGGGTCATCTGTAGTTGAAGGTGCAGTGGAATAGATAGATCTGAAAGGAGCTCACAGGGAATAAAAAAAAAAGCTGGGAGGGAAAACTCAGCATATTTGAGAATAATGTCAGGTTGGAAGTGGTTGTATATATGCATTTTGTCTTCCAAGTGACCACTCTTTTCTTAAATGTAATTATACATGTAAAAGCAGCTAACAGTTTCTCAAGATGACTCTTTTTTTTTTCTTTTTTTTTTTTTGATTCCAGGGATTGAACTCAGGTCCTTGCACTTGTAATACAGGCGCTAGAACCACTGAGCTACATCCCCAGCCCAGGGTTCTCAGTATTTATTAGTTGAATGCAGTTGTCTAAGTTGCAAAAATATTTTTGTGATAATGACATTTCCCCCTTGTAAGGTCCTTGAGACTTTCATAAACTTGTATTTTACCCTAGTATATTTTTAACATAACAGAGTACAATTTAGAATGTTAGGCTGTTTCCCTTAGTCCCTAAAATTTAGTATTCATGTCTTTTCTTTTAAAAATACTGTGAACGGAGAGGGAGGAACTCTTATAGGAGAGCAGTCTTATCCTGAATAAGCATCAAAAGCATCTGCACAGTCTTTTATAGCTGGCCGATTATTGAAAGGAAGAGCTCCATTAACAGCAACGAGTGGCAGAAGTGGAAATGTTGGTCTGTTTGCTCTGAATTCACCTCCCAATCTAATCTCTAACCAACCAGTTCTGTTCACCAAACCTCCAGGCAGTGCTGTGCCTGTCAGAATCAAACTCACCAAGAGCATTCTGGAGGGGTCGCTTTTCAGCACCTGGAGGATTTTTAGGGAATCTAGAAATTTTATGAAAACAGAAAGGCCTGTGAAGGGAGGTCAGTCACTTTTATAACCGTGCTTTCCAATGAACAGCAAGGACTAAGAACTATGGCTAGAACTCGGAATTGGTACACAATGGGGAAGTAGAGCCTGCTGAGAAGATAGGTATTTTACTCTTTCTTAAAATATATTTGTATTATACTGGAAGTTCAGGTTTTGTTCCTAGGGCACAGCTAGGTGTGGGTGTCAGCTGGTGCAAGGACACTCGCTGATTGATAGTGTAAATACACACAAACTCTTACTCAAAAATTTGAGTTACGTGGTTAAATTTTTTTCTTGTTTTATATTCTCACAACTTTCCAAGCTGATTTAATTAAATGGGTAACCCTGTCGTACCCACTCCCTGCAGCCTGCTAGAACTTTTTATTGACGATGGACCACGGTGGAGTTGGAGTAACTAGGTATAGGATAAGGCAAACATTGACCTGGTATCTGTCTTCAGCTGTCCAGGGTATGACCAGGGAGGGTATCTTCTTGACTGAGCCTCTTCAAGCTGTCTATGCTCAGGCTGGGGAATGAAGCCAGATGAGAGGTGTGTGTTTTCCTTCCCCATTCCTTCACGGCAGGGCAGCGTGTCTTATGATGTAGCACATACAGCTCCCATGACATCCACCCAAACATTGCATATGTTTGATTCCCAGCCACTCAAGTGCTGAATGTGGGAACACAGATAGCAGTCAGAGCAGTGTGTGGGTGAGGCTATTCCACATGGAGCCCTTTGGTCAGCTTCTGTATCTGGTACTACCCTTTAGGTGTACAGTGAGGAAGGTGTTGAGAGGTTGGGGATGGCCGGGAGGGGATGATGGAGTGGTTGCCGTCCATATTTGTGATATCACAGGTGTGCAACAGTAGGAGCTGGGACAGGGCTGGGGTTAGAACTTTTGTCTTTCGCTGAGATGGGTGCTCATGTTGTTGCCTCCCCAGCCGTCAGTCCGCCTCTCCCTGAGAAATGCACCTCCCTCGCTAGAGTTTCAGGTTCCCAGCCTGATGAAAGCAGCTGATGGCGATGGATAGGGGAGGAGGAAGGGTTGGTCTCAGAGGAGTGGGCACATGTGAGGGAATGCTGGAGAGCCCTACCTTCATCTCACTGAGAACAATAGGGCAAAAATGAAAGGCTGGAGAAAAGTTAAATAAAAGATGATTCTTATAGACTCCCTACTTTGGGAGGTTGGGATTGAGGGTGAAGGAGTCTGGATAACAGAGAAGAAGGAATCCTAAGAAGTGAACGAGTGTGTAAATTGTAGGCAAAAGGGGAAAGGACTACTCATGTCTTAACAGTGTAGTATTTTGTTTTGCTTTGTTTTTTTCAGACAGGGTCTCAGTATCTAGTTCATGCTGGACTTGAACTCACCATGTAATCCAGGCTGGCCTCAAACTTACGGCAATCCTCCTCCCTCAGCCTCCTGAGTGCTGGGATTACAGGCATGGGCCACCTTTCCTGGCCAGAAACACTGTAGTCCTGTAACTATATTTTTCTGTCTCCAGCCTTGCCCTTTACCCCTAGGATTTCTTAGCCTATTGGGAAGGTACAGTACCATGTATTAGGGCTCAGGGATCCTGAGAGGAATGGTGGTCAGTGTTCAGGTGTCAGTGTCAAGGAGAGGAGAAGAGGAAAGAAACTATGTAATTTTTTAATTAAAAGTTTTTTTTTGAAGGACTGAAAGTGTAGCTCAGTGGTACAGTGCCTCGGATGCGTGAGATCTTATATTCAATTTCCAAGCAGCTCCCCCTACAGTCTTTAAAAATTATGATCAGCTTCCAATATCATGCAATTAATTACTCTTAATTTAAAAAGATGGTTAAGCTATAGGTTTTAATTTAAATTGGATTAATCTTTTTTAGATGAACTTTAAAAATTATCAACATCTGTTTAAAATTTTGGATTTTAAAAATGTTAAGGCTCAAGCCGGGCGTGGTGGCGCACGCCTGTAATCCCAGCATGGGGGGGGGGCTGAGACAGGAGGATTGCTATGAGTTCGAGACCAGCCTGGGCTACATAGTGAGTTCCAGGTCATTCTCAACTACACAGTGAGACCCTGTCTCAAAACAAAACAAAACAAAAAAAAAGTTAAGGCTCAAAGGTGAAGTATGGAATGGAGATCACTTGTCATTATGTAGTATTCAGTATGACTTTTATGGTCATCATATCTGCAGCCATGGACTTAACCCCTGGGGCATCACGCTGAGTTCCACAAACACATCCCTTTCTTTTATTCTGTAAATTTTTACTTTAATGTTATAATAGCTGGCTGTGCATCTAAGTATCCTTTTTTGAGGGATACAGGAAGCAATCTTCGTGTTTACCTACTTGGTGTGACAGTTGACAAGTATGTGCATCAAACCAGAGTTTTCACCCACATTATGCTTTGCCTAACAGATTTTGGGTATGGTTTACCTGAGCATCACAGAGGGTACAATACACCCACACCACTCTAGGGTTTTCTTTTCCTGTTAGAAGTAGCCTCATTTAGTAAAACGGCACATGAAAAACCAAATTTTTAGATCAAAATGAATCATCAGGTTACTCATGTATGGATGATAATGATGATCCATTATGGTAAAATACGTGTTTTCATAACAAGAGTGGTGTAGATGTGTGATGATGATGACAATGACTTTGATGTTGGCCATGTGAGCCAAAGCTCCTGTGACAGTGAGATGGAGCAAGAATCAACTGGTACAGACACAGGGAATGAAGACTCCTTGATTCAGATGATGAAAACAGCAATATGAGTGCATATTTGTCTAGTCAAAATGTTGCAAAATGGTAATGCAACCAAATGGAATAATCCATTGTTAGAACTAGGTCCAATAATATAGTGAAGACCTTGGCAGGGGTGAAACCTATTGGGTGGAAGGAATGCCAGAAGTGGCATTCATTGTTGGAAATTGTAACAGATGAAATGCTACACAGTGCTGGGGCCAGGGATTTAATTCAGTGGTTCTGGCTCCGGCCTTGCAAGCACAAGGGCCTGAGTTCAATCTCCAGTACCAAAAAAAAAAAAAAAAAAAAG
>NW_022900930.1:3528359-3547906 GCF_012274545.1 Fukomys damarensis | reverse complement strand
GTGTGGTGAAATACACAAAGGATGAAATACAAGTGGAGCATTTTGCATGCATCAGTAGCCATACTCAGAAATATATTTATTGTGACACCTCATTAGCTGAGCTGGAAACATTCATAGGTCTGCTGTACTTAGCAGGGCTTTCTCATGGCAATCGCAGGAATATAAGCAATTTATGGAAAAGGAATGAGTGTGGGTTTGAGGTTTTTGGAATACAATGACAATAAAGAGATTTGGTTTCTTTGAAAATTGCCTGAAGTTTGATGATAAAACCACCCACCAAGAAAGAACTGATAATCTAGCTGCTATGGTCATTATTTGACAAACTTGTGAGTAATTGCCAAGCAGTTTCTGTGCCATCTGAATACATGACTATTGATGAACATCTTGCAGCATTTCGTAGCTGCTGTAGCCTCAGGGAGTACAAGCCAAAAAAACTTTCAGTAACAACAATAGAAAAACCTTTCAAAATATGGCATAAAAATTTATGCCTCTTGGGCTGAGGGTTTGGCTCAGTGGTTCTGCCTCCTGCCTCAAAAGCACAAGGGCCAGAGTTCAATCCGTGGTACCAAAAATTTTTTAAAAAAAATTTATGCCCCTGTAGATGTGAAGACTTACTATGCTTTCAGTTTACAAATTTATCCTGAAATTCAGCCACCAGGTCCTTATTCATGTAGCAATAAACTGAATGATGCCATGAACAGACTTGTTGCTCCCATAATGTGACATCTGATGGTTTACCAGTTTCCAGTCCCTGTCACATTTGCTAACAGCACAAGTTGACCAGCATCGGAACTGTACACAGGAACAAAGCAGAAGTGAAGTGAGCTGTTTTAAAGTACAGATCTGACTTATTCCCTGCTGCTGAAAGCCCTTGGTAACTTGCTTTTGCTCTTAGGATAAAGCTAGATTCTTCCCAAGGCCTGCAGGACTCTGCAGGTATGATACCTTTCTCTTTTCAGAGCCTCCCCCAACATCCTGTTCATGTAGCAATTATTTAATCAGTGTTTGTCTCCGAAATCAGAAGAGAGATAGCATGTTTTGCTTGCTGTTATATCCTGGTGCCTAGCATAAAGCCCAAAACTTTAAAACGAAAACCTTATATACATTGAATATGTAATGAACCTATGAATGAAATGAGTGGGTGATCCATCCAGAAAAAATTTACAGATTATAATGTGAAGAGTCTCACCATTTAACTGTTGTAGATGGCCTCAATAGCTGGGTTCTTGAACTTATAAAAGGAAAGGACCCTCAAGAATACTTTTAGCTGAAATATTTCTTCTCAGTGAGGAAACTGAACCCAGAATGCAGAAAAGACGTATAGAAAAATCCCTGGGCTAATTAACAACAAAACCAGTGTTACTGCTCAGGTCCTCTGACCACCAGTTCTAACTTTTTCTGTAATTGATTGAGTCATGGCTTTTTATTTGTGCCTAGGAGTCTAGAAGCACAGAATAAAAAAATCCTGCAGATCCCTAGATGGCCTTGACCTGAACACTTCTTTCCCATTTCTGAGGGATAGGGTTCTGATGTTTCTTCACATTTATTACATTTTTACTTAGTTCTATTAATTACTTTTGTGAGGTGAGTTGGAGTCTTAACAGTCATGCACATAATCCTAATTGTATCTTCTAATGCAACAATAATTCAAATTCCTTTAAGCAGACCTTAAAATATCCGAAGACCTTGGATTTAGCTCACTGTACAGTGCCTGCCTCACTAGCTCAAGGTCCCGAATTAAATCCCTGGTACAAAAAACAAAAACCCAAAGCATCCAAAGACCCTATAATGTTTCTTAGTTTTCTAGACTAAATACCTTAGACTAGTTATTTATAGTCACAACTTTTTGTTTGTTTGTTTGGTATGGTTTTTATTTTTTGACATAGGATCTCATTATGTAGCCCAGCCCAGCTTTGAACTCCCTGTATAGCTTGTCTGATCCCATCTCAGCCTCCCTCCCGAGTGCTTGGATTTCGGGTGTGTCCCACTATGCCTGGCTTCTGACACAGGCATTTTCATCCACATTCATCTAACAGCATTCGTTCATTTTTGGTTTGTTTTTTTTTTGTTTGTTTTTTTTGGTACCGAGGATTGAACGCGGCAGGCCACCGAACCGCTGAGCTAAATCCCCAGCCCAACAGCATTCATTTTTGTTCAACATTAGAAATTCAAGATTGAATTCAGAATCTAACTGAATTCACAATCCCAGCGATAGTTCCCTCCACCCGTCTGCAGTTTCACTTTCCACAGTTTCAGTTTCTGTGAGCTATGGCCCAAAATTTCAAATGGGCAATCCAGAAATAAATTGTACGTTTAAAATTGCATACTGTTCCGAACAGAATGCTGAAATCTGGGGCTTCCCCACTCTCCTGAGCCATTCCTTGGCGGGGAGGTACTGAGGATTGAACTCAGGACCTTGAGTTTGGGCAGCACTGAGCTACATCCCCAACCCTCATGAGCTACTCCTTTGTTATCTACCCTCTAGTTACTCATTTGTCCTCTGGGTTTTTATATTGATTATCAGGTACTAACTGCAGACAGGACTTGCAATCACCGGTATTTACTTACCTTTGCTTATTTACCCCAAGGCACAAGAGGGTGAAGCTGGCTATTCAGATATGCCAGAGAGAAGCCTTTAAAGACTTCCTTTTAAGTGACAAGGGAAAAGTTCTCAAATTACGGAAAGAAAAAGAAGTATTCTTAGATCTCTGTTAGATCTATAATAAGAACCAATCTTCTATCTGTGAACTTGTGAAAAAGGAAAAAGAAATGCATGTTAGTTTTGCTGTTAGGCCTTAAACTGCCAAAGTGACATCTATGGTGTGTAAGCACTTAGTTAAGATAACAGGCATTGCATTACAGGTTTTGGTGCTGTGGGGTTTTCAGGCATCTTATGGGGGTCATGGAACAAACTCCCTGTGGATAGTGAGGGGCTACTGTATTTATTCTAGTTTTAAAGAGATGGTTTAGCAGGCAGGCTCTGGATTTGGGCAGACTTGGATTTACATATTAAGTTTTGTCTAGACTCAATACAACAATCCAGGGGAGCTCTTAGTGGCCCATTGGCCAGCCCATACAAGCCCTCAGTGCATCTTACTTCCTGTCATTAAATTTCTCGACCTAAATAAAAAGCAATCAGAAATTCTCTAACGTGTGATTGTCAAGCTGGGTGTGGTGATGCATACCTGTGATCTCAGCACTCTGGTTGGCAGGAGGATGTGAGTTTGAGCCCAGCCTCAGAAATTTAGCAGTGTAGTGAGAGCCGGGTTTGAAATAAAAAAGGGCTGGAGTGGGCCAGGAAAATGCTCAGTGGCACTATGCCTGCCTTGCAAGTGCCAAGTCCTAAGTTCGATCCTCGGTACCAAAAAGACCCCCAAACAACCAGGCTGGGATGTAGCTCAGTGGACACCTTTCCACTTCAGTAAGTCCATGTTAACATCATCTTTTAATGATAAAATTTATAGCTGTTTTCCCATCCCCTCCATTACCCTTCCCCCCTTTTAAAAAATTGAGACAGGCTCTTATATTTCAGGCTGGCCTTGAACTCACTATGTAGCACAGGCTGGCCTGGAACTTTCAGCGACCCTCCTGCCTCAGCCTCCTGAGTGCTGGGATTGTAGGTGTGTGCCACCACACCTGGCTTGTCATTACTTTTCTTACACCTCCTCCTACCTATCTCACCATCTTTCGAGATGAACTGTCCCCTTTAACTATTGTTTTCAAAATCATAAGGCCGTGGAACCTTCCCCTAAAAGAAAATATTATGCAGACACTAATATATAACAGACTAAGGTGATAGGTTTGTAATTGTAAGGATTCAAAGCATTAGTTTTAGAAACAATTTATGAGATTGAAACACACCAAACTAAATCAAGATGAAATTAAAATCTAGTTTTGTTTCAGTAGCGTTTAGGTTACAGGTTATTGAGATAACCTTGTTATATACATGCTGGTAATAACAAATGATTTTTTAAAAATTAATTTAGTGCCTTTTAATTCAGGTTAATCAGCGAGAATATCTTAAGCTGTTGCAGAAGTCTGAAAGAAATGGGAAATTTGTGTCATAAAGTTGAATTGCTTAACAATGTCTAGTAGTTCATCTAATTTCTGAATTTTGTAGATGTAAAATTTAGAAATAATACATGAAGTGGTTCCTCATGAGTTTTTTATGCAAAATAAAATATTGATTTTAAAATGTCATTTAAAAAACATTCAGCTTGCCAGGGATTTAGCTCAGCGGTTCGGCGGCCTGCCTTGCAAGCACAAGGACCCGAGTTCAATCCCCGGTACCAAAAACAAAACAAAACAAAACAAAACAAAACAAAAAAACCATTCAGCTACTTTCCTGGCTATGTCGATCAAATATTCACTGTTTCAAATGTTCTGTTTTATGTAGTCTTCGATTCTCCAACACTGACTGGGTGTCCAGGAAGTCACTTCAGCTCTGAAACTCTCGGAAGTTAGTCCAGATCTCATAAGCTACGACTTCAGTCTCATGAGACTGCCCTACCTCAGACACCAATCACAAATTCCATTGTGTACTTGTGACCCACCGGCTTTAACTTTGGAGGTTCCATAACCCCTCCTTAGGTACCATGATTTGATAAAATGACTCACAGAGGTCAGGAAAATCCTTACATTTACTGGTTCATTATAAGGATCAACTTGGGAAGCCAAATAGAAGAGGAGTATAAGGCAAGCAAGGGATAGGGCACAGGCACAGAGCTTCCATGCCCTCTTCAGGTGCATCACCTCTCAGAGTCGGTGTGTTCACCAGCCTGAAAGCTCCCAACCTTGTCATTAGAGGCTTTATAGAAGTTCCATCATGTGGCTTGATTAAGTCATTGCCAATTGGAGATTTTTTTCCCCCTAGTACGAAGGGTTGAACCCAGGGCCTGTAATGCTGGACAGGTGCTTTGCCTGTGAGGTATATCTTTACCCCTTTTTATTTTATGTTGAGACAGAGTCTTGCTAAGTTGCCCAGGCTGGCCTGAAAGTTGTGATTCTCCCGTCTCAGCCTCCCAAGTAGCATGTACCCCTGAGCTTGGCTGGCCATTGGTGGTTGAATTCTAATCTCCAGCCGCTCTCCACCCCCTGGAAGGGGCCAGGGTAACACTGAAGGTTCCAACCCTTTAATCTTGGTTTGATCATTTTGGTAACTAGCTTCTGTCTTGAAGTAATCTAGGTACGCCCCTCAAATCAATAAAGCCTGTACAGAAGACACTTACCACTTAGGAAATTCCAGGGGTTTTAGGAGCTCTGGGCTAAGAACTGAGGACAAAGATGAAATATATATATTTTTATTACAGCACCTGTGTCAAATCTTATAGGCTGAGATTAAGCACCAAAACTTAAGAAATGATAAGTCTATACCTTGATTTAATAAAGATTCTGTGTATTTTATTTATTTTTTTAATTCACTAAGTTTATTGGTACATTTTAGCTATACAATATGATGACATTTCGCCATTGGGAATTTGTACCTTTGCATGATATATCTTGGTTATTTTGAGTCTGTGTATTTTATACAACTGGATAGGCTCTTAACTGAGCCTGACACACATAGACACTTGTGGATATTTGCATCCTAAGGTTTTGATGGTGTGTTTCTACTGTTGTCCAGCATGTTTGAGGCCCTGGTTCAAGCCTTTGTACTAGAAAAAAAAAATCTGCTTCCAGGGTCATAAAATTTTAACCCTGGAACTGCTGCACTGGTTCTGGGAGGTGCCTTGGTGCAGTTGAGTTGAAAGACTCTTCCAGACCAGTTTCAGCCTTCAGGATGTTCGACATCACACGGTACACTTTGCATAGACCTTGGTCTACTACTTATCCTTTTCCTAAGTAGCAGTAGTATTGCCATAATTGTTGGGTAATGCACATAAACAACTTGGGTTAGAGAAATTGATTTTAGCTGTTAGCTTTTAGGCCATACTGTTTTCCTTGCCAAACCTAGAGAGCCTAGGGAAGCACTCACTGTTTTTGTGTGTGAATTTAGGCAGTAGAAAGTATCAGTGCTAGAAAGATACTTCTTTAATAGATGGCCTTTTTTGTTTGTTTGTTTGTTTTAGAATTACAAGCCAATGAACAGCTAGAAGCAGAAGTGGTTGACAAGCACTCACCTGAGACTCGTTCTGGATCTTCAGGAAATGGAGTACCGCACACAGCCACTGATCCTCACTCAGTGAGGGATGTCAAAGAAGAACCTGGTCACGATAGCAGCAAGATTTCAGTAGTGAGGCCGTTTTCCATAGAAACCAACAATTCCTCAGATACCGGGGCAGCTCTCGGAACGGAAGCAGCCCATGGCTACGGAATTGCAGTGTCAGGCGAGGCTTTGCCCTCCAGCATGCCAGGAGCCACCCTGGAGGAGGCAGTGACAGAAGGCAGCCTGAAGGTTACGCTCGAGGCGTCTGCAGAAGGCGACCTACAGGCCAGAAGTTCCTGTCCAGAGCCTGTGGCCAACAGAAGCAAGCTGAGGAAGCCCAAGCCTGTGTCCTTCCGGAAGAAAGCAACTGGGGGAGAATTCTCAGGGGTGGAAACTGCCGCAGAAGGCAGACCTCTTGCCAGGGTATCTTATCAGACAAACCCTGAAGAATTAGATGAGAATGCATGTCCTCTGCTGGGAGGTGACAGGAGCCAGAGATGTCCCCCTGGCCTTAATGAAGCTTCAGACACTCTCATTAGTGACTCCAATGACACAGGGATTGAGCCTCAAGAAGAGACAAGGAACTCACCTCTCAAACTTGAGTTTGATTTCACAGAAGACATGGAAAACGTAGAGGCCAGGAAAGCCTTTCCAAGGAAACTTGGCAGGAAACCGGGTAACAAATTGACTCCCAAGATACAGAAAGATGGTATCCATAGGCCAGTAGGTGTAGAACAGCCTGCAGACCCGACAGCTAGAGATGCCTCTCTCTCCCAGGTATCTTCCAAGCTAGAGCCTGGTCAGTGGGATCACCCCAGCTCTGGTTCCCGTGGGAGCCTCTCCTCTCCGCGGAGCTCCCCACCCCTCTCCACTAAGGGCTCCTATGATTTTGACCCAGATAATTGCAACGAATCCATGGATACTTTTAAGCCAACTACGACTTTAACAAGCAGTGACTTTTGTTCTTCTACTGGTAATCATGTTAATGAAATCTTAGACTCACCCAGGAAGTCAAAGTCGCGTTTAATAACGTGAGTGACAGCGGGTGCTGGGCATTGTGTTCTCTGTAGCATTCTCTGTGGGTCTGGCAGCCAGCTGCTGGTTTTGGTGAATTGCGTTTATCTTTGAGGTGCAGTGGGGGCACAAACAAAGCTTTTATGCTGCAGTCTTTACTGTTCTGCCTAACTCTTGTGTGGTGTTAAAAGTAATTAGGTGTCCTTTGTAGATTGCTATGTTATTTCGGAATCCTGAGCACATTTAGCCATGCTGTTTTCCTCCCACCCTGAATACCTCTTTCATTGTTTAAAAAATCAGGTAGAGATTTGATGGTTTTCAGAAATTCTTGCTGGGAATCACTGAGTACAGAATCCAAGTGTCAGTGCTAGCCACCCTCTTCAGATTCTTTTTGGATAAGACAAAAAGTTCCAAACCTACAAATGACATGTCTAGTGTCAGTAACGTGGAAGTGGTCCACAGGGATCTTAGATAAGTGCTTTTCTAAACAGAAAGCCATGGCTTTTTTGTTGTTGCTATTCTTGAAAACAAATTTTCTGTGAAAAGTTGGTGAGAATGCTTATCTTCACGTATGTTTTTAGTTCATTAGCAAGAAGGCAGATTTCCATTGTGTATCAAGACCGATGATCAGTTAAACCTGAGTAACTCAGTCTTTTATTGTGTGCACCCTCTGTCCCCTCATTTCTCCTGGGAAACATGGATGATTTTTGCAAGTTTTTAAATTTCCCTGAGTGACCCCTCAGGCCATACTCTATTTTCAGTTTAACTCTGTGTTACAGGATTAGCGTGTCACAAAAGTATCCCTCTGTGACACTGTAATATTTTACTAAATATTAGACATAAAGAAGGACCAGTGACACGAGGGATGAAATGCAGGAAAGGGAAATGAGAAGTATGGTATTTGCAGTTATCACGTGGTCGTTTCTGGAAATACTGTTCAGCATTATGATGACTTAGAAGAAACGCCAGTGAATTATACCGGGGAAGAAACTATCCAGAGCTTTAAGGAGCAGAAGTACTAGTTTCAGGATGTAAGGGTTGAGCAGTGTGGGTACCAGTTCCTTAATCGTGCTGGCTCTTGATCCTGTTCTCTGACTCTGTAGGAGCAGATAGTGATTGTTGAAATATATATTTAGTTGGGTGTTCACACAGTCCTCTTGTGGTAACCTAAGGTTAGGTGCTTATGTCTAGACAGCACACAGAGTATGTACGGGACACCGCACTGCCTTGGTACTTCCTCTCCTAAACACGAGCTGCTTCTGCCACCTCAGCTGATACATAGTAGTCGTTTGGGAGTCTTCCTTCCAGCTGCGCACTCTCGGTGTTAGCCAGTGCATTCACGTCAACGAAGGCGGGGTAGCAGCCAACAAGGGAGAAAGCGACAGTATATTCAGCACCAAGAAGCGCTCTGTCTAGAGTGTGCCGTTCTCACCTGGCAGCATTGTCCTCTGTTCTGTTTCTGTGAATTGAACCTCTTGATCTAATAAACCTTGTAATTTCTTACATAATCAAAATGCTTATCCTGTTGGATGTTGTGGCTCGCGTCTGCCATCCCCGCAGTTTTAGGAGCCAGATGCAGGGGAATTTAAGTTCAAGTCCAGGCAATTTAGTGGCTTAGTGAGCCCTGTCTCAAAATTTAAAATAAATAAAAAGGACTGGAGATGTCACTTGTGGGAAGGCCCTGGGTTCAAACAAACAGACAAAACTTTTTTTCTTCAAGAAAGGGTTGGTAGATGTCTTGTGGAACACTAGGTTCTTGGTTAACGGAACCCTTCATTTGTAGAAAAGACTGAAAATATGTTTGGTGACAGCATCTAGTAGATACTGTAGTTAGAAGTTTTGTATGGCATTCAGAAAGATGTATGTAATTGACTTCTGGATTCTTCTGTAAAATGGAGAAATCATAGTATGATTGGGATTTTGCACATCAAATAAGATACATTATACGAAATCATTTTAAGCTTAGTAATGTACATCTACTGTAAGGATAACCAAATATCTTTTCAAATATATTTTTACTCATATACTGCCTTTAATCTGAGTGACTAGAGATTAGAGACTATTTACGTTTAGTTCAGCAGTGAGATACTGTTTTTATACATTTTCTTATGTTTAGGACTGTATTTTTCTTCTACAAAGTGCGTATGTGCCATTTCGGAGTGTTTAATCACTCTTACTCCATTAGAGTCGGGGTGCTGTTAACCATTCACCAGTGCTAACACTCATTAGTGTGACATTTTAAATTTACATCTCACCTCAAAGAAGGAACTGTGTAGCTTTTATATCTACCGGGCTAAAGATAAATTTCTAGTCTTTACATAATTTTTTCTCCATCTGCCTGTCTCTTTCTTGTCTCTAATTTTGTTGGTGCATCAGGACCACTGAGCAAGTGAAATTTCTCTGTTTTCTGTTGTAAGTACTCTCGCTGTTTCTGTTTGTCCCTGGGACTCTTGGCACTTTGCTGCCTCACCCCTGCCCAACTATCTCTCCATAGCATGCTGGCTTCTGTTTTTGAGTTCGATCTTCTGACGATTTCTTTTGCATTTCATTTGACACCTCCTGAGCCAGCTCAGCTTAGCCTTGCATTGTGTGTACCTAAAGGAGTGGAGATTGTCCTTCCTTTCCACCTTAGGTACAAAAGCTTGCACTCCCTGGCTTGGCACACATCATGTGGCATTTTGAATACCAAGAGCTGTTCTGGCCCCAAGATCATCAAGTTTGAGGGACTGCACTGCTATTTAATGTTGGAAATAATTAGATTTTTTGGGCCAGGGATTTACCTCAGTGGCACCACACCTGCCTCACAAGCACAAGGTCCTGAGTTTGATCCCAGGTACTAGGGGAGAAAAAAGAAATAAAATGATTAGATTTTTTTAAAATAGTATAATGCTGCTTGGAACAGATGATACATTTTGCTGATAAATTTTACCAAATCAATTTGAGTTTAGTGACAGGTTGGCACCTACTAACAGTATTAAGGAAATGAGACCATGAGCTAGTGATTGTGCATTTCTTATAACCTTTGGGCTTGTCTTTTAATTTTTTTTCCACCAAAGAAAAGCAAGTTGAAAATAATTTTTTTTTTTTTGGTTAGAGTAGCAATTACTGGAAATCTTAAGTTCATAATTAGTCTTATGATCACAAATGATATCTAGTCTAAAAATAACAGATAGTTTTCCCAAGTTTTCTGCAGTTCTGGGCTTTGTACATGGTGTTCATTTCCCACCCTACTACTTAATAAGAATGGTTCTGCTCGCTCCTACAGCACATATACTAAAAAAAAATTGGAACTACTTAGTAAGAATGTTAACAGTTTACTTTTACTTTTACTTATCTTCTGTTGACTGCGATTCTTTTCTGTAAACACTTAGGTCTAGACTGGAGCTGTCTTAGGAGACTTCTGTGGTTTTTAGTGCAATAAAGAATTTTTAAAGAATCTGGTCCAGTGTGATGATTTTTCTGATGAACATCAAAGTGAAGTGACTAACGATCAGAACGGAACCTTTCTAACTGCTAAGGGCGTACTGTACTATTGGAAGGCTTTTGGTGCTGGGTAATTAAACGTGGAAGGAGTCAGAGTATTGGTGTTTGATAATCCACAGAGGCAAACAAGGTGGTCTTTTTGGACAGTGAACCTAGCCCTCATTCTTTGCTTGTCTTGTCTGTTGAGAGGAGACTGGGAGACAGCGAAGGTGTCTGTGCCTCTCCTGTGCAGCGTTTGCTTTGTGGGCTGTCGTATGCTTTGGCTTCTACCTGCATACGCTGCGCTCTGCTCCGTCTTCATTCCCTGAAAGTTGTCACTGTGGTTCCAAACTGGCTTGTTTGTGTTTTCTTTTTCTAGGAGTGGCTGTAAGGTGAAGAAATATGAAAGTCAGTCTCTTGCTTTGGAAACTTGTTCTCAGGTAAGTTTGTGTCTGTCACCAGGCCGACCAGTGATCCCAGCTGGAGTTTGCATCCTCTAGGGGTATTGCAGCGTGAGTGTCTGAGTACTCAGCTTTAAGGAAACCAATTTTTACATCCTTAATGCCCTAAAACCATCTGGGAAGGCCCTTAAAGACAAATATTTGTGTGGAATGTGGCTTCATTCATTTTCTGAAATGTCATGTTTCCTCGCTGTTTGTACCCCAACGGACAATGATTTGTGTCAAATTCCCAGGATGAAGGAGCAGTGATCTCCCAGATTTCAGACCTTTCTAATAGGGATGGCCATGCTACTGACGAGGAGAAATTGGCATCCACGTCATGTGTTCAGAAATCAGCTGGCGCCGCAGTGAAAGGTGAGCCAGAGGAAGACCTGGAGTACTTTGAATGTTCCAATGTTCCCGTGTCTACCATAAATCATGCGCTCTCATCCTCAGAAGCAGGTACGGAAGCGTATCTTCATCTCCTTCGTCTCATAAGCATAGGAATGCCTGACACCCTGAAGCAGGAGGTGCAACCTCTAGAGAGATTAGAGAATTGAATCACTTAGGGGATAGCTTTCAGATGGCTGATCTGTGCTTTGCTTCTTTATTTAGAAAAGAGAACCTCCCCCCAAAAAGCTTTATTGAAATGCTACACATATATGGATAAGTATAGCAGGCTGTCTGGGAGACTCTGATGGATGCTATAGTTCTTGAATTTCTCTATAGTTTTATGTTAATATGGGCAGATTGTAAAGTATAGTGGCCTATAAATGCCATGAATTTAGGTTTTTTTGTAATGTTTAACAGCTAACATGTATAGAGCCTTACAGTGTACAATTGCTGTTATAAATGCTGTATATAGATTAACACTTTACTGCAGTAAAGTTCTTAATTTCTTTCTCTTTTTTTTGGTACTGGGGATTGAACTCAGGACCTTGTGCTTGTGAGGCAGGTGGCAGAACCACTGAGCTAAATCCCCAGCCCTCTTAATTTCTTCCTGAAGGAAGGCGCTGTCACCATTCTGATTGGTACCCTTTGTACCCCATGCCCCACCATGGTCTCACTGTGTGGCTCATGCTGCTGGCCTGGAACTTGTCATCCTCTTGCCTTAGCCTCCAAGTACTAGGATTACAGATCTGTACCACTATACCTGGCTTAATCCTGAGTACTGTACTCTTAGGCCTCCTTTTTAAAGTCTGTATCTGAATTTTTTTTTTTTTTGCCATCTTCTCCAAAAGTTCTGCCCATCCTTCCAGGTCTATCTTGAATGTTTCTTGGGTCCCACTGAGCCGTGTTCCCACCTCATTTCTTGCTGACCTTCACATTCCATAGTACCTAGCACAGTGTATTTATTGTGGAAGAGGAAATGTTATAAATGTTTCAAAATTAGGGCCTGTGGGAGGTGCATCTTGGAATTTTCTTTGATACAAGTACATGGTAAATATTTATTGAGTTATATTCTTCCTCACTGGAGAAAATTCCTTGAACGAGGATTTACACGTAGAGAGAGCTAGGGCTTTATTATATACTGTGCTATTCTCAGTCAGCAAGCTGGCTGGCTGACTTTGGAAAAGAGGAACAGATTTACACAAGCTGTTACCTTGTAACGGATGAGCTTTATCTAAGAGGCAAGCAGAGACCTTGGCGGTTGGGGCAGGGTGGGTGGCTACTGGAAGAATCAAGGACTGTTGGCTGGAGAGCCACTGTGGTGGTGGATCTGTATGGACCTGTACAGAGATGTTCTTCAGGAAATGGAGCAGCGGGAGGGACCCTGCCCTGTTGGTAAAGTGCCTGTTAGCTTTCTGTGAGTACAAGGCATGTGGGAAACAAGCCTGTAGCAAGGAATTGGGGTTGATCTGATAGATCAGGGGAGGCTTTGGAAGGGTTTTGCGAATGGGAGTGATTAGTCACTCTGTGGTTTAAATAATCAAGGATTGAATAAAATAATACTTATGCTTACGTGGGAGAGTGTAATTTTACATTTTGTATGCTTTGCTATATCTAGATTTTCTGCATTGAGGACATAATCTAGTTTTGGTTTTTGTTTTAACGTCACCTTTGGAGGCAGAGTGAAAGGTAAACCTGACACAAGGAAACCAATTAGAAAGGCATAGAGAGGATAGGAGTTTTGTTAGCTTGAAATTTAAAGCTTATTACTTTATCTGTTACATTAACTAGGTTGAGGGTGTCCTTTTGGGCTACCATTTAGATTCACTCAGACTCAGTAGTAAATAGCATTCAGTGTTATAATTTCCTCTTTCTGAAACAATTCCATGGTTAGTACAACTCATTCACCAAACTTTCAGTGGACACGAGGGCAGCCCTGCCGCTCTTTCTGCTTGCAGATTGATGGCTGACTGTGCATTCCTCTTTCTCTGAAGGTCAGGGGGCTCTGACACTAGAACCCAGCGAACACAGCTCCCTTGAAAGTCCTGAAACGCTTCCGGTGTGTTCATAGTCATCTTGGGCCGCACAGGGCAGCCACGAGTCTTTGCTAGGAGGGAAAGGAACTGCTGTCCGGGGATAGCTATGAAAACAATTTTGTGTTTTAGATACAGAGAACGAGACGTGCCAGAAGATGGACAAAGAGGAGTCTGCTGTGCTTGTAAGTTCCTGACCTTGGGGGCTGGTGTGGAGCTCAGGGTCTCTTCAGTATTTGTTGGGAAGCCCATGGGACGTTTTACTCAGTGTTGGTAATGCATATATGTAACTTAGTTCCTTCTCTTGAGGAACCCATAGTTTATACATATGTTTTGTACAGTAGCTACGTGGCCACATTTGGCTGTTGAGCACTTGAGCTGGATTGAGATGCCCTGTATGCTTGGGATACAACCAGTATTTGAAGACTTCATACCCCCTCAAGAAGGAAATATTAGGGCTGGAGATTGAGCTCAGTGATGCCAGCACCTGTCTGGCAAGTGCAGGGTCCTGCGTTCAATCTCTGGTTCCAGGAAAAAGAAAAGGGGAATATTAAATGTCTCAATGACTTTTTATTACTGACTACATGGGTAATATTTGCATTATGTTTGGCTAACTATATTATTAAAATTAGTTTTGCCCATTTCTTTTTACTCTGTTATTGTGCTACTAGCAAACTAAAACTTACAGATGCCTTCCAGTGTATTTCTGTTAAGCAGTACTGGCAGGTGATTCAAAATGCAAACCAACAGGACCCTGGAGTGACTGTTGTAATGGAATGTGTTCCAGGGCCATGGGAGCCAAGGTTGGCTGACTGCATGGCAGGTGCTAGGATAATTGTGCACAATTGCACAAATATCAGGCTGAATCTGAGCTAATTAAAAACAAAATCTTCAACTAGTGTTAGACTTATAAAAATGGTACAAAGAATTCCTGTCTATGCTGTGCCCGTATTACTCAGATGCTAACACTGTACAAGTCACTAATGCGTTCAGCACCCGTGCAGTGCTTTCTGTCTCCTGGGTACACCTTACTCACGTTTGTCCCACAGACACAGCCCCCATTGCATTTGGTTCTAAGACCCTGTGTCTCTGATCTGCAGTGCCTCCCCAGTCTTTCTTCGTCTTGGATGACCGTGACTGTTTTCAGGAGTGCTAGCTAATTATTTTGGAGAATGTTTCTCAATTGGTGCTCCTCTAACGTTTCTCTACTATAAATGTAGTTCATTCATTTTCAGCACAGATACAGCTGAAACGACAACGTGAGCATCAGTGTGTCCCCTTGTTTGGTAGCTGTGACTTTAATCACCTGATTAAGGTGGTTACAAAAGTGGTTAAAGTTTCTTCATTTGAGCAAGTCCTAAAAGGAGAATGGGGTGTTCCAGGCAGGTCAGGTGGCCATGCAAAAACAGGGAGTGAGAGAGGGCTGGGGATGCAGCTCAGTGGCGCCGTGCCTGCCTTGCCAGCACAAGGTCCTGAGTTTGATCCCTGCTACTGAAAAAACAAAACAAAAAATGGAGAGAGAAAACGCATAGATTTGAGAGAGAATTACAATTATTAATACTCTAATGTGATTGGAGGATACTGTGCATATGGAAGGCAAGGGCCCAGAGATACATTGCCAGGAGGTTTGGGGTTCATGGCAGAATTGGTAGGTAACCTGTTGTAGGGTTTTAGGGAGCACTGTGATTGATTATGGTTCAGAGGATGGAATGGAGGCTGAAGAGATTTAACAGGCGGTGCCGTCACTGCCTTGTGACCGCAGTGATACACCTAGTGGACGGGAGTGGGGTGGGGTGGGGTGGGGTGTGAAACTCAGTTTCTGCCTGAAATCTGGGTAGTCGTTATTGCCAGGGCCTCGTTGTAACGGCTGCCCACCTAGCTTTCTAAGCCGTGAGCCTGGGGTCCTCTTTTCTTCTTTTATTCCTTATTCCCACAGGCAAGTTCAAGGCTTGTACAGCCAGAACTAATTTCACATTCATCTGTTTTTCTGGAGTCCATGGCCCTACTGGTCTTTTTAAAGGGCTGACGGTTTGTAAGCTAGTCTTCCTGTTTCCAGGCTGTCCCCGTGACATAAGGCAGAGTGATTCATTTCAAACACACGACTGATCTTGTTACTTCTCGCTTAAATCGCTTCATTGCCTTCCCTCGTCTCAAGGACAGGTGTAGCCTCTTCTTGTGGCCACCACGGCTTTCTGCAGCAGGACAATCTCTCCTCCCTCACTCACCTGACACTTATGTACACATGCAGGATTTCCTCTTAGCTCCATGAGCCTGTTGCTTTTAGTCATTCGCTATGAGACTAAAAATAGTGAAGATAGGGACCATTACTGTCTTATTGGCTGCCACACTTCCGCGCCCACCACCATAAATATGTTGACAATAAGGATTTGGTAAGTGAGGAATGCAGAAGGAAAGGCAGAATTGTGGAGTTCATCTTTAGAAATGTGGCTTTGAGGGACCAGTCGGGTCAGTTTCTCAGCCCACTTGGCTAGTGGGCAATCGTAAGCATATACCTTGAGCCCAGGAAAGCTTTGAGTTGTGTTTAATATCTTTGCAGGCCCTGGACACATAGGTGTCAGTTGGTGGCTGTGAGGTAGTGTCATAGTTACTTTCTTGTTGCTGAGACAAAATACCTGACACCCACAAAAGAGGGAAAGTTTATTTTAGCTCACAGTGTGTAGAGGTTTCAGTCCAGAGTCAGCTGGCTCCAAGGCCGGGCGGCATGGCAGAGGGGCATCATAGAGGAGAAACAGTCCATGCAGGGTAAGGAGAAGGCAGCAGAAATAGCAGCAAGCCTCCCTTTTCTTTTTATCCCATCCAGACTATAAGCCTTTTGGGTGGTGCCATCCACATCCAGAACCATAATAAATCAGACGCCGGACTCATTAATTCCAGTGTCACACCCTTCGCCCATACCTTAGATGTAACCCACCTTAGCTCCAGCCACCTATGACTGCATGAAGCTTTGGAGAGACATCTAGACATAAGCTATAACAGGTGGTGAAATTAGAATCGAAGCTCTTTACCTCGACCGCACTAGAAACAGACTTCAGGTGTGACCACTACTTGCATGCCACGTCCACAGCGTACATAGCTGTATAAAAACCAGTTGCATGATCATCAGCCTTTCTTTGGGTCATTCACTGTGATGCTTCCTTTTCTGTTTTCTTTCCTTTTTATTTTCTCAGTGGAGAGCATCTGTGCCACTAAATTGTTTTCCTGATTTGTGGTTGGCCTGTGACCCACAGTATGTTCCCTGGAGAATACAGAATGAGATGCCTGACCTCTTAGGACTGGGTGCACGGAAGCCTTAGACGCAGGGGCAGGAAGTGAAAAGGAAGAACATACACATAACACGCAGAATTCATTGTCCTCAGAGAGCTCTCACACATTAGTGACATTTGTTTCCAGACAGAATTACTTTTGCTGAGAAACATATGATCCTCCGTTTTCTTGAGAGCCGGGGTCATCTGATCCCACTGTAGGTGTGGTGGCGCGAGCCTGTAATCCCAGCACTAGAGAGGCTGAGGCAGAAGGATTGCTGTGAGTTTTAGGCCAGCCTAAACTGCATTGAGAGACCCTGTCTCAAAAAACAAAGCACAGGAAGTTAATGAGATGATCCCCAAGTCCAGGGGTTGTGTTTGGGTACCTAACAAATTGATCCAAAACTCAGTGTCTTAAAACAGCAAACTTTACTGTCTCCTTGTTTCTGTGGGTTAGGAATCCTAAAGTGGCCTTGCTGTATGCTCTGACTTTTCTCTTGTGACTGCAGTTATCACTCGGCTGTGATCATCTCTGAGTGTGACTTGGGGGTGCTTTCATTTTTAAGTTCATTCACATGGTGGTTGTCAGAGACTATAGTTTCTTCTTATATGGGCCTTTCTATAGAACCTCCCCAAACTCGGAAGCCACAGTCTTTCTGTAAGTTAATGTCAGAAGTGGCATGCAGGACTGCTCGCATATCCTACTGAGTCACTGAAGTCCGGCCTCACCCAAAGGGAGGAGGTACACAGAGGGTTTGTACTAGGGCTGGTGAGCTGCAGAGCCATGGTGAAGGCTCCTGCTGCAGTCCCCCTGGTTCCTGCGATAGATATACCCCAATATGGAAAGAGGTTCTGGGACCTTAGGCTTGTGTCAGTGTGGAGGGCTGCCCACCCCCAACGTCTGCGGGAGGAAGGGTGCTGCTAGCTTGTGGCTTTTGTATTTCCCTTTTCTGTGGCTTAAGACAAGTTTCTTTCTTGGGTCTGTGGCTGAGGTCTATGGAGCTGTCTACTGAATTACTCGTGTGTTTTTGAACATTTAGAAAGAGAGGGTGAGGTTATGATGACCTAGAAAAGTTTAAAAGTCACTGATCTGTGTTGGACTTTGTTTAATCATGGTTCAAACAAGATACATGGGACCTGAAAACAACAAAAAAAGACACTAAAGAATGGATTGCTTATAAAGTTATAAGTAATTATAGTTGTAATCATATTTAATAAGTATTTGTGATTAAGTTTTCATCACATTTAAGGTTATTACAATTGTCCCCGAGTCACTTTGGCTGGCATTCGGTTATAGGTGGGGCTTTTTAGAGGTGGCTGGGTCTAGAGTGTGTGGTGCTGGGGTCAAGGACGTGGGACTCTGAATGAGCCCACTGAGCGGTTTGCACAGTTCTGGGTGTGATGGCGGGAAGGCCCACCCTGTCTGTAGCCTCGCTAGACTGTGAGTGACTGAGAGGGCTCTACCAGCGTTTACTGCTTTGCTGCCCTCTGCCTGTCCTGCCGTGAACTGTTTCTCCGCTGCGGCGCCACCCTGCCTTGGAGCTGGCCCACTTCGGACTGAAACCTCTGCACACGATGAATGAGCCAGATGAGCCCTTTCCTCCTTAACATACGTGCTTTGGGTGTTTTGTCTCAGCAACGCGAAAAGTGACTAAGACAAATGCCTTTGGGAAGGAAAGTAGTACAAGTTCCATGTCCATGTGAAAAACCAAAAGCTAACCTCTACCGTGGCTCTCTAGAGCTAAGTTTATTGTAGAATCGAACTGGTACCTCAGAAGATGAATACTACCCAAAAGTAGCTGAAAACATAATGGCAAAGAACAAAACAAACCAGGCACAAGACTTGACTCACATGAGACCACTGTGTACATGGCAAGTCATGGGGTGCTCCCAACAGTATCGCTAGGTCAGAGCAGGACACCCTGCAGAGCTTCACCCTGGAAATTAGAAACATTTCCACCCAAAGTGGCTAAGTGAAGACACGTGCAAATATCCGTAGGTAGAGAGAACAGCCGTCACTGTTTTTGAAAAATTATTTGTGTGAAGCACATCACTCCAAGAAACCCTCAGAAAAAATGAGCCCTGAAATGTGTCTCTTTCATGCTTGTCTTTTGTGACTACCACTTGATAATCACCATTTCTTCCTTTTGGATAAGAAGAAAACTTGTCCAGGTTATCTGTTGAGCAAACTCAAGGCTAGCTAGCCTAATAGTCATTAGAACAATTTTTCTTAGTGGTCCTCTAACTAGATTATTTTTTATTGCTTGTTTTGTTTTTTTCTACAAAGCATGTTTTAAGAGTGTGATAAGTTTCATAATAAGGAAGTTAGTGAAGGATTTGGAGGCGAGGTAGCTGAGGACTGAGTGTAATCAGTGTGACCCGCCCACACACAGGGACTCCGCGTGTCCTCAGAGAAGGCCCCTGTGTCTGTGGCCTGTGGCAGTGAGAGCCCCCTGGATGGAATCTGCCTGAGTGAATCGGACAAGACTGCCGTGCTCACCCTGATAAGAGAGGAGGTAAAGGCTTTCTTGCTCTGTGTGCTCGTCTCTCCGTTTCTCTGAGCAGCCCGTGTGCCTGCCAGTAGATGGCCTCTTTGTTGGCTTGAGTTGCCAGGCTACAGATCTTCCCTGCAGTTTGTGTATTCACCTAAAGGGCTTCCTATAAAACCCAGTGTTAGTGCTGGGGTCCTGACATGCTGGTTTCCAGGAAAAAAGTGAGTGTTCTGAAACATTCTTGGAAATTGTGTATGCTTCTTACCTTTTGTTTTAGTCTTTTTTTTTTTTTTTTTTTTTTTTTTTTT
>NW_022900930.1:3496600-3528252 GCF_012274545.1 Fukomys damarensis | reverse complement strand
TTTTTTTTTTTTTTTTTTTTTTTGGTACCGGGGATCAAACTCGGGTCCTTGTGCTTGTGGGGTAGGCAGCGGAACCACTGAGCTAAATCCCCAGCCCTTTACCTTTTATTTTAGTCTTGAAGTTTTAAATATCTAAGTTTGCCAACTACGCTCTGCTCTGTGTAAGCTCACGCCTGAGAATGTGTCCAATTCTAGGCTTGTCACAGCGTAAAACGGGTTCCCCGTTCCATCCGTTCTTCACAGTCTGTGCCCTCTCCTATCCTGTGCTTACGCAGTAGCTCCTGTTCCTCCTACATTACCGGCCAGCTTTTCCCAGGTGACCTGAAAATATGGAAGACACTGTTGCACACTGCTGATCAGTTGCCACCCTCTCCTGACAACGTCTGTGCTGTATCTTATGTGTGTGGCTTGTTTCTCTTAAAAATTCCTCCTTTTTTAAAAGAAGATAATTCTCTTGGTGTAGCAAGCTTGATTTTATATATGATGAAAGGAGTTAAGCACCTCGGCTACAGGTCCGTCAGCATTTCATGAAATAGCAGGAATGAATGTCCATGCCGTTGTCGGGTCGGGCGCAGTGGTGAGACCTGCCGGAGTCTTACAGTCTGACAGTGAGACTAGGACTCGGCCCCTTTACAGACCAAAGCACAGCTGTGCCTTGCCCCGAGAAGCACACAGGTGTCTTCTGTTCCTGAAACCCTTATTAAAGACACCAAAATAAGGAGCGTATCGGTCAGAAGAGGGAAGCACAGCCTAGGAGGAGCCGTGGAAGGGGAGCTGTGAATGTGCCTCCAGCCCCGTCCAGGAAGCGGAGTTAAGGGATGGATTAATGGGTGTCTTTCCAGTTAGCAAGCGCAGGGGAAGATCCTGCCTTCTGTGCCGGGTGCTGGAGAGGGATGCCCCAGCCTGGGGGATTATGCTTCTGTGCCCAACCTTCCAACTCCATCCGTATCAAGCAGTCACAGATGTCTTGTGTCCGTGTCTAACACTCTGACTTGCGGCTCTTTCATTGCTCATCCCAAAGAAAATTGAGAGTCTGGCACCGCTGCAGTTATGTGGCTTTGGTGAAGGTGAATCTGCCAGGCGGACAGCTCTGCCTTGGTGTCCTGCGCAGTCCGTTCTAGGCCTTCAGAGTTGAGAGCCAGACTCTGGGCCTCGTTAGAATGCAGAGGTTGTTCCTCCTCACCCTAGTGGCCACGTTTTAGCCGTCCATGTGTTTGCACGTGCCCTTTTGCAAACGTTTAGGAGGGTTAGAGAAATGCTGAGGTTTCGTATTCCTGTTGTCTTAGGTTGTACTTGGTTTTGTTTTCAGTCTTCATGATTAAATTCAAACAGTATAATAGGCTGATTAGTTAAGACCAAGCTTTGTTTTGATTTAGATAATCACTAAAGAAATTGAAGCAAATGAATGGAAGAAAAAATACAAAGAGACTCGGCAAGAAGTGTTGGAGATGAGGTTAGCCTGGAGGTGGGGGGGGGGTCGGAGGCCTTCACACCGAGGTGTTCACGTGTCCCAGGGCCACGGCTGAGAGCCCAAGGGCTCTGCTCTTGGCGCAGGTAGTCTTGGGCTGTGCAGAGCATGACATATAAGCAGGACTCATATACTTTTTGTTTTTTTCTGATGGACTGGAGATTGACCTCCAAGGGCTCTCTATCACTGAGCTACTTCTCCAGCCCTTTTACTTTTAAAAGTTTTATTTATTTATGTTTGTTTTGTTTTGTTTTGTTTTGTGGTACTACAGATTGAACCCTGGGCCTTTGCACTGAACTATACCTTAGCACCTTTTGCTGGGGGGTACCGGGGTTGAACTCGGGTCCCTGAGCTTGCAAGGCAGGCAGCAAAACCACTGAACCAAATCCCCAGCCCAAAATTTTTGCTTTTTTTTTCGTATCAGGGATGGGACTTGGGACCTTGCACTTTTGAGGCAGGTGGTAGAACCACTGAGCTAAATCCCTGGCCCTCTCAGCACCTTTTTATAAATTTTGAGACAGGGTCTCACTAAGTTGTCCAGGCGGGGCTCCCATGTAGTCCTCCTGCCTCAGCCTCCCGAGTGTTGGGACTATAGGTGTGTGTCTTCATGACCAGTAGTGGCGCCACGGCTGGGCTCAAACTTGAAATCTTCATGCCTTGGCTTCCTAAGATAGGGGATTGCAGGCTTTTTTTAAAAAATTGACAGAACTTTATAAAAATATCTATTTGAAATCAAGTAATAAGATTTATTGACATATTCAATGATAGGAACATTGAAATACATAATACTTTTTAAAAGTTAATTATTTGTGATAGCTTTACATTGTATAATCTCCAAACAGATTGCAAAAACATGTTAAGAGGAAACAAAACTGAAATATTTTTATTTTTACTGGTCACTATCTAGTTATGAGCTGTACAGTATCTAAAAATAGTATCAAAGAGGAAAAGAAAAAAGTATAAATAATACAGCATACAGTGAGCACTTGCATTAATACCATTTTATTTATGACCACTCTGATTTGTGGCTGCTATAGTACTTGTTTTTCTTGAGCAGTTCCTAGATGTAAAGCCCTGTGCTAGGCTGGGTAGAGAGGAGGGGGCAACCCTGTCCTCAGAGAGCTCACAGTCGCTATCTGCAGGAGCTTGAAGGTGGTGGACACCAGCAGTGAGGGACCCCGGAGAAGAGTTGTGACACTCCTCCGGGTCGAAAGCGTACTGTCGTACTTCACTAGATGAAAGGTTCATCTGAGAGGGTGATCCTTACAGTTTTTGAATAAATGAGCTACTTTTGTAATTAGGACACAGAACCTACACCTGCGTCAGAGGTGACAGGTGCCCAGAAAGGTGCATTGGAGCAAGCAAAGCCTGAAGTCAACTTGGCTCTTGTAGGAAGCTCTGAAGAGTTAACTGAAGACAGAAATGAATATTTGTAGGCTAATAAATACTGTTCACTTGTTAGTGTTCAACTCATGGCCAGCGACCCTTTACCTCATACCTGAACAAAGCTTGTTTATCACGTGTATTAAGGCAAACCATGTTATAGGATAGGTTTGCACTGCCGTTCTCCTGTCTCAGCCTCCCAGAGTGCTAGGATTACAGCAATGAACTGCCGGGCCCTGCCAAAAGATTTACTCTTCTAGGTGGAATTAGTCTGTTGTCTTGAGGTATTCAAGTAGATGCATAGAAAAGGTGAAGGCCTACAAATGGGATGAAAGGCTTATTAAAGATAAAATCTCAAGGAAATATTTTTGGGCTGGGGATTGTGATTCAATGGTAGAGCATGTGCTTAGCATGCACAGGGCCCTGGGTTCAATCACCAGCTCCAAAGATCACAAGCAGCATTTTGTTGTGTGTCCCCCGCCATTCCGTGGAGCTGGAAATACAAACTTTTTTTTTTAAAAAACCTAAGCAAAAATGGGAGGGGGGGGTTGCAGGTGAACAGGTGTATAAATTTGTCATTATGTGTTAATGAGTTTAACTGTTGGCAACATTTTTCTAACTTTCATTGTTTGCAAATTTTGTTCTGATGATACTTTTTTTTCTTATTTAGGAAAATTGTGGCTGAATATGAAAAGACCATTGCCCAAATGATTGGTAAGGAGAATCTTTTTCCTAGGATATGACCCATAGGATCTGCCTTAGCTGTTCCGGCTGCCATAGACTGAGTGGATTATAAACAGGAGACATTTATGTCTCACACTTCTCAAGGCTCTGGCAGATTCAGTGTCTGGCAAGGGCCTCTTCCTCTCAGTGTAGTGATAGGAACCTTTTAGAGACCGAGTGTCCAAACCAACTAAAACCCACTTATTTTTCACAAGGTGCTAACACTGCAATTAAACCTTTTTAGTTTAAAACACACGCACGTTATCCGGCGCTCAAGTGCTGATGAAGAAGGCTGTGCTTGCCCGCTGCGGCACGCGCACCATGGATTCGCCGGACTGTCTTGGTCCGCCTCAGTTCATCCTCACATGGCATCTGGGTCCGTGTCCGTCTGTCTCTCCCCTGGGGTCCTGGGGTGTGCGTATCTCTCTCTCCCTCCTTCCCTTGCTTCCTCCCTCCCCGTTTCCCTGCCTCTGACACACAAGCATTGTACGTATTTATGGGTTACAGCGTGAGAATTCCAAACATGAATAGTGTGTAATGATTAAACCAGGGTAATTTAATATTTTCATCTCAAACATTTATCATTTTTTGAACACCTGTGTTCTAGCACTTTATAAAATACATAGTTGGGCTGGGGATTTAGCTTAGTGGTGCTACCGCCTACCTTGCACATATGTGCAAGGTCCTGAGTTTGATCCCTGTCACCCCCCCACAAAAAAAACCACAGTAAATTGTGGTAAATAGTAGTCACCCGGCTGTGCTGTAGAACGCCAGAGCTTGTTCCTCCTACCTACCTGTATGTCGGTGCTCGGTACCCAGCCTCTCTGTCCCCACTCCTTCCCACTTCACCGACCACTGTCCTGTTCTCTACTGCTGTGAAATGAACTTGTTAGCGTCTACATAGACTGAGGACACGTGTCTGGCTCACTTCACTTAGCATTAATGTTCTCTGGTCGAGGTCTGTTTTACCTGGCACTAATCCTTTGTCTGCCCTTGGGACCTAATTACCTCCTCTCCCAACACTGTCACCCTGGGGAGCACATCTCCACCTGTGAACAGGGGCAGGGAGATAGACGTGGAGATTATGACAGGCCCCATGGCTGACTCAGTCGTGACACCGACCGGCTTGTCTGCCACTTACTCCGCGGTGGCTATGAGCTGGAAGGTTGCTGCCCATACTGAATTGTGACTCCCGAAACACTGTTCCTAAGGGACATAGAGGATTAGTGCCTGCAAGCCCCTCTTCAGAATGTTTTCATCAGCTGAAGAGTGTGCAGTCTTGTCTGAGGCGTGTTCTTGTTTGAAGACACCTTGTTTGGTGCATGCTGTTCATTTATTAGCATTGAACTCACGGCCAACAGCCCTTCAATGCATATCTGAGTGAAGCTTGCTTAACACACGTATTGAGGCATATTACAGCTTCTCATGCTTGGGATCTCTAGTGAGCACTTCAGCACCACCTTTGGGGTCGTTTTCAACAGCAAGGTCACCAGCAAAAAAACGCTAAAATGCAAATACAGCACTAGTAGACCACAGAAAGTTCGCTTGTTTGTGCTATGCAACAAGAAGGCAGACTCCCCTTGTTCATCTTCAAGTGAGATTGTGCACATCGGTGGAATAACATTTTGAGTCTTATGTCCAAAAATGGGCGAAAGCCCATGAGTATTGATTTTGAGATACAAATAAATTTGAGCAAGTAGGCACATTGTCAGAGACAGTAAACAGCGAGAATCCACAGTAATCTCTCGCATTCGGTGAGAGTCCCTGTGTGTTGGTACCTCGTGTGATGGTGGACCACTGTGTCCCCCACACCTTCTCGGTGGAGTCCTTTCTTCTGATGTGGTGTCTTTACCCACTGGGAGTTCAGATTTTCCCTCATCAGAGCCATTGTGCTCCCTTGTCCTGCCCTGAACTTAGAGCCTCTGCTAGTGGATGGATACTGTAAGGATTGACTCTGTCAAGGCGGGTCTGATCTTCCTGCACTTGTGTACTGAAGAGTTTTCTGCTGTCCACATCATCAAGTGCCTTCCAGTGGGCCTTTGCTGTGCCGTCCCTGCTGTGTACTCACTTCCCCAGGGCTGCCCAGCTCTCACCCTCGTCAGGTGTCTGCTCAGATCTCCCCCAGAGGGAGGCCCTCTCTACCACAACAGCCGCTGTGCTGCCCCATCCCTCTCTCCCCGCTATGGCCTTTCCCTGTCCCTTGTCACCCTGTGTCCCCCGCTGCCAGAATGCAAGTCCTTGAGAAAGGAATTCTGTAGCACTCATGGCTGTGCCCCATCACTGAAAACATTGCTTGGCTGGCAGAGTGACTGTTAGCTCTGTGTGGAATAAGCAGCCATTGCTTTTGCCTGGTGATTTCCAGAAGACGAACAGAGGACCAGCATGACCTCTCCGAAGAGCTTTCAGCAGCTGACCATGGAGAAGGAACAGGCGCTAGCTGACCTGAACTCAGTGGAAAGGTCCCTTTCTGACCTCTTCAGGAGATATGAGAACCTCAAAGGCGTGCTGGAAGGGTTCAAGAAGGTGACGTGTCCCTTTCCATGTCCCCTGACTGATGGGGGAGATTCTTTGTAGTGGGTCGGCACATGTGTGTACTAGGCTGGGCAGACAGCCTTTTAGTGAGGCTCAGGGCCTCCTGGTCGTGTGTCTTCTCCAGTGAAGATGGCTTTTTTCCAGTCTTTTCTCTCTGTGGTTGTCTGGGTGGCAGCTGGCCCACAGAGTGTGCTCTGTGTTTATGTGTGGGGTAGTAGAGGTCAAACGTGGCACCATACACATGCTAGGCAGGTGCTTTACTACTGAGCTGTGGTCCCACCCTTTGGTTCTTTATTTTCATCTGAATAAAAATGAGTGGGCAAATCACCATTCAGTTTTGAACAAGTACTTTCCTAAAGAGATGTACAGCTGAACCCCACTGTATGATATTGAATATTGGCAAAAGAAGATTGCACAGAACGTGTTCAGTTAGAATTGCATGTGCCTGTTTGTATCTAAATGAATTTTTCCCATTTAAAAAAAAAGTGAATTATGATACACAGTATATTACTAGTAGAAGAAAAACAAAATGACCCGTTTATTTTTTAATTTTCACTTTGGAACAGAATGAAGAAGCCTTGAAAAAATGTGCTCAGGATTACTTAGCCAGAGTTAAGCAAGAGGAGCAGCGATACCAGGCCCTGAAGACTCACGCAGAAGAGAAATTAGACAGGTAAGAGTCTATTGTGTGTTTTTGTTTTTTGTTGTATATAAGATGAGGTCTCACTGTGGTCAAGGCTGGGCCTGAACTCTGTGCTCTCGTCCAGCCTCCATTCAAACCGCAGCTGCTAGGATCACAGGTGTGCATTTCACTTTTCATGGTGGTGTGGGGAGATGGACAGAGGCGGGCAGGAACTTTTTGTTTTTAATCTAAAAAGTTACCTCTATGCATTTGCTACCTGTGTTCCTGATTGTAAATACTTTTGTTATTCTTTCACCTTCTTGTTCCTGTAGGTATTATTATCACACATTTATTGTGTGTCCTTTTAGTCCTTCCTTTGTGTCTACAAATACTACTCAAAATGGTTTGGGATCTTTTTTTGTTTTCCTTTAAAAAAAAAACATAGTAGGGCCAGAGATTTAGCTCATTGGTGCCGCTGCCTGCCTTGCAAGTATAAGGTTCCAAGCTCGATCCTGGTACCAAAAAAAATAGTAATATAATATTGAAGTCATAACTATACAGGTTTTCTTTTTCACTTAGTAATGTGTACCAAGGCCATTTTTCCATGTCAGAAGAGATAAGTTAATTTTTATTAGATCGTAGTCCTATAACGTTTTTGTTTATTTCATGAGACAGGGTCACACAGTATAGTTCAGACTGGCCTTGAACTCACTTTAGCCCTGGGTGGCTTCAAACTCACACAATTCTCCTGCCTCAGTCTCCTGAGTGCTGAAATAACAGGAACACAGCATCACGCACAGCTGTTTCTTTTTTTTTAAAAAGTTTTTTATTAATGGGCAGTTAGGTTCAAACTTTTTTATTATTACTGTAAACAGTGCTGTACTGAGCAGAGTTTTTCTGTGAATAGATAGCTAAAAATGAAATTTCTGGTCAGAAATTGTGTACAGCAGGAAAACAAAACTAAAAGCAAGGAAACCAGAAAGTATATACATTTCAGATTGTCCTAGTTACTACCATTTGTACCCCGTAATGGAAGAGCCAGTTTTTCTTTCCATCAGCACATAGTCCCTGCATCTGGACCAACACAGGACGTGATCATTCTTGTTAATTTTTGGTGATCTGATAAATTTTGGATATTTATCATTTTGGTGGCGGGTGTCACTCAGTGGTAGAGTGCCGGTTTAGCATCCATGAAGACCCTGGGTTCCATGCCCAACATCCTATCCCCAAATTATTTTAGCTGGAAGTAATGACACTCCAGTAGGCTGAGGCAGGAGGAGCACAGGTTGGGCAGTTTAACAACTGTGCGAGCCCTTGGCTGAAAATAAGATTTTTTTTTTGAAGCAAACATTTATTGGTACATTTTAGATGTATGTAATGATAGCATTCACCATAGGGAATTTATACCTGTGTGTGATATATCTTGCTGCTGCTTTTTTTCCCATCCCCTCCTTTGACCTCTCTGCCCTTCATTTATAAAAGCTTTGTTTTTGTCCCTTTTTTCCTTTTCCCTTTCCCCCTCAGTTGTTCCTCATCTCATTTGAACATTTTCTTCCCATTTCTCAATATCTAATTGTATATTTTAGTCCTTTATTGTACTTTTGGTTTCTCACACCAGAGAAGCAGTGTGGTATTTAAACGTGTGTATCTGATTTATCTCACTTAATAGTATGGTCTCAAGGTGCAGTCATTTAGCAAGAAAGGTCTCAAGCTTATCCCTCTGTATGGCAGAGTAGTCCTTCATTGTATTAAAAACCACATCTTTATCCCTTGCTCATTTTATGTGCATTTGGGCTGTTTCCAAGATTTAGCTATTACAAACTGTGCCTCTGTAAACATATGTGTATGTATTACTGTGGTATGATGCTTTTAATTCTTTTTGTTTTGTTTTGTTTTGTTTTGTTTTTTGAGACAGGGTCTCACTGTGTAGTTAGTTGAGACTGATCTGGAACTCACTATGTAGCCCAGGCTGGTCTCGAACTCACAGCGATCCTCCTGCCTCAGCGGAAGATTTTTAATTACAAGACATCCCACTTGTTGATTATTTGTGCTAGTTCACATGCAACTGAGGCTTTGTTCATGAAATCTCTTTGTACACCAGTGTCTACCTAACCTCTCTTCCAGCTGGTTTAGTGTTTCTGTTTTAATAATTGAGATCATTAATCCATTTTGATTTTAGTTTAGTGCATGGTGAGAGATACAGATCTAGTTTTAATATTTGGCAAGTTGAACTCCAATTTTTCCAGCGCCATTTTTTTGGGGATAATTTCTTTATTTATAGACATTTCAGAGCCATTTAAATCAACAGTTACTTTTTTTTTCAGACATAGCATACTGTGTTTATCTTGAAGTACACATTGGGTCCATTAGATAATGCTTCTAGTACCATTTATTAAAGAGGTTGTCTTTCCATTTATTAAAGAGGAAGGGTGTGTGGCTCCTTTGTCAAAGATGAGGTGGCTGAGTGCATCTGGAGTTGATTCTGCATCTTCTGATCTGTTCCACTGATCTTTAGGTTTGTTCCTTTGCCAGGACCATGTTGTTTTTATCACCGTGGTTTTGTGGTATAGTTTCAAGTTGGGGATTGTGATACCCTCTACCTTGTCTTTATTGCCTGGAATTGCTCTTGCTATTCTAGGTCTCTTCTTCTTCCGAATGAATTTTTGGATTGTTTCCTTAAGTCCTGTGAAGTATGCTGCTGGAATTTCAATTGGGATTGCATTGAATCTCTATAGTGGTTTTGGAATTATGGCCATTTTCATTGTATTGGTTCTTCCTACCCAGGAGCAAGAGATGTCTTTCCATTTTTTGATATCCTTTTTTTATCTCTTTTTTCAGAGTGCTATAGTTTTCAGAATAGAGGTCTTTGATTTCTTTTGTTAGGTTGGTTTCTAGGTTTTTCAGTTTTTTGGATGCTATTGTGAAAAGAGTTGTTTCTCTACTTTCTCAGTGGGTCTCTTGTTCATGTACAGGAAGGCTATTGATTTTTATGTGTTGACCTTTATGCAGCTACTCTACTGAATGTGGTTATTAAATCCAGGAGGCTTTGGTGAGTTCTTGGAGTCTTCTATATAGTATATATAGCAAATAGAGACAATTTAACTTCATTTCCTGTCTTTATTCCTTTTGTTTCTTTCTCTTGTCTAGTTATTGTGGCTAATGTCTCCAGAACTATACTGAACAGGAGTGCTGATAGTAGACATCCTTGTCCCTGATTTTAGTGTAAAAGATTTCAGTTTTTTCCCAGCACTCAGGAAGCTGAGGGGCAGGAGGATCACTGTGAGTTCGAGACCAGCCTTAGCCTACATAGTGAGTTTCAGGTCAGTCGCAACTACATAGTAAGACCTGTCTCAAAAAAAAAAAAAGAAAAAAGAAAAGAAAAGAAAAGGAAAGAAGTCAGTTTTTGACTATTCATGTGAGGTTGGCTGTTTTCATTGATGGCTTTTATTAACTAACATTCCTTGTGAGGAGAACAGTTTAGAGTGTTGGTTTCATCGTCATGAATTTTTTCAGGTGTTCTTTGTCATGGAAGTATCTTTCTTCTCCATCAGTTTTGAAAGATAGTTTTGTGGGGTACATCAGACTTGGTCGCAGGTTGTTTTCTTTTAGGGCTTGAAATACTTCACTCCAAGCTTTCCTTGACTTGAGGGTTTGTGTCAAGTCTGCTGTGACTCTGATGGGCCTTCTTACATAGGTGATTTGGTGTTTTTTCTAATAACTTTTAATATTCTGTTTTTGTATTGAATTTCTGGAATCTTTACTATTATGTGCTTTGGTGTAGATGTTTTTGATCGTAGCTAATTGGAGTTCTATACTCCTCACTTATCTGTATGTTAAATTCTTTTTCCTTGGTTGAAAGTTTTTTCCCATTACTTCTGTGAATGAGTTTTTTAAATATTGTCTGTCTCCTTTTTCATTGATTCTGATCCATCTTATGTTATTCTTTGCATACTCTTTTAGCTGTTGGCTTGATGTTTTCATGGTTCCTTGCTATTTCTAAAGACATTTTTCTTTTCATGATCTCTAACCCCAATCCTGTCTTCTCCATCTGATATTGTCCTCGTTTTGGCTCATTGTACTGTGTATACTTTCAATGAAATTCTTAATCTCTTGGGTCTGTTTGAATCTGTTTCATGGATTGCATTTCTTCCCTATATTGGGCACTCATGGTTTCCATCATTTTCCTAAGCTTCTGTATATTTTTTTTAACTGTATCTGCTCTAGAGTCACTAACCATGTCTTTCATTTTGGTCACCATCTCTGTAGTTACCTGACAAACTATTTCTCCTTTTGTTTTGGTACTGGGGATCAAACTTGGGTCCTTGTGCTTATGAGGCAGGCAGCGGCACCACTGAGCTAAATCCCTGGCTCAGAAAGTATTTCTCCTTTGATGTTTTAGAGCCTCGTTCATCTGATATGTTACTTCTGTTGTTACCACTTCAGAGTCGAGGTGGGTGGGTTTTGAATTGCTCCACCCCATTACTCCCTGGGTTTGCCTTTGGTGAGCTGGAAGTTTGGGATTGCATCTTGCTTAAATGTGTGTTCATTTTCATTTTCTTTTGTTTTTTTTAATTTCTGGGTTAATGCTTATAAATTGCTTATGGCAAGTAGCTTTATTGCCAGTATTTGGAACCCTTAGGAAATTAGTATTTCTCAGACATGTCTTCTGGCTGTAGCTAACGTTTGGGTTTTGTGTCTGTTGCATGATCTTTCCTCTTCAGTTTATTGGAGATGAGAAGTTGCTTCCTCCTTGGCCCAGCCCCTAGTTCTTCTGCACTGGCCTATAGTATTGTTTATGACCTTCAGCCAATCTCAGTCTTCGTATACCTTCGTTTACCTTGGCTAAAGTAGTATGGTCAGCAACAATGATAGCACCAAAGAGAGCCTAGGAAATGACAAACTGTGGTAACTGTTAATTTCCCACCTTTAACTGTATGAAGTAGATTTGTAATTATATAACAAAATCTAAAACAAACCAGAAAATTGTGTGTAGAAAATATGCCCTCAGTGTGGTGATTTTTACCCTCAGGGAAGAAAATTTAAAAGAAGTTAGAAAAAATATAGAAATAGAAGAGGAAGAGATTAGAAGCAAGGCTGAAGGACAAAGAAGGCAACATAAACTTTGGGAGACTGGTGAAGACAGGAGGGAAAGGAGAAAGAAGAAATAATAGAACAACAACGAAAAACAGTGTTTACACATATAAAAGCAAGAACAAAACAACAAAAGAAAATTAGAGAAAAATGTCTACTTCATGCCATGTCTCTGTTGTCAGTGATAGACAGAGTGGGCAGACAGAGTCCAGATCCATGTTGATTAATCCCAGTAAGCCAGTTGTAGATTATGGTGGGGCAGTGGATAATCCCCACAAGCCTGTACCTTTAGTTCTGAAGCTCAGGATGGTTCTGGCTGTGAGGCTGGAACCTGTTTTGTTCAGTCAACAGCCTGTGTGCTTCCTGCAGGCTTAAAATTGGCTCCTTGACCTCTTGCCAACTTGTACTCGGTTCTGCCTCACCCTGATGGAGCCATCCTGTAGCTGCTGAGTTCTTAGCTCAGTTGGGCCCACTCCAAGGTGGCTACCAGCCAAGTGCCCACCTCTGGGGGACATCTGAACCTGAATAACTCACCAGCTACTGCAGTCCACTGCATCCATTACTACGTCCACTGGTGCATTTCGCTGTGGAAGCCTCTGAGGTCATCAGTGGCCTTGTGCACCTGCAGGTTCGAGTCACCCTCCCACGCAGTGAGTCAGGGCTCAGGGAGAATGCACCACTTCTATTTTCACTCTCCCTGTGGGCTTCAATTCTTGCTTCAGATCCTTTCTAGGTCCCAGGAACCCACTTCCCTCTTCCTTTTCTTCCTCACATTGCTGTATCCCAGTGTCTGGACACCAAATCTCAGAGAGGCTCTTTTCCTTCCTGTTCACCAGTCCTAGAAGTCCCTCAGAATAAAAGATTTTAGAAAGGGCTGGGGAATAAAAAACAGCATAACACTAACAAACAGAACCGAGGATCAATGAAACAGATTAGGAGTAGCAGAAACAACTCTAAACATACTCACTTCCTTATCTTTGACAAAGAGGCCAAACACTGGAAGCAAGATAGTTTCTTTAATAAATGATGCTGGGAAAACTGGCTTTTCACATGCCAGATGCTGAGCCTAGACCCATATCTCTTACCATGCACTAAACTCAAATCAAAATGGATCAAAAATATAAATCACACAGGAACTATTACAAAGAATCAACAACTTGGGTCCTATATTAAAAAGCTTTTATACACTAAAAGAAATCACCAACGAAGTGAAGAGACAACCTGCAGAATGAGAAAAAATTTTTGCCAGCTGTTTTTCAGACAAAGGACTAATATCTAGAATATGTAAAGAACTGAAAAAAAAAAATCAGACCCTTCAAATGAAAAGACCCAGTCCAGAAATGGGCATATGAAATGAATAGATACTTCGCAGACGAAGACATAGAAACAACAAATAAATATATGAAAAAATGTTCAACATCAGCAGTCATTCAGGATATACAAATTAAAGCGACCTGGAGGCTGTTTTAGACTGAATGGCTGTCATCAAGAAATCAACCAATACTAAATGCTGATGAGGCTGTAGGGAAAAAAGAAACTCTCCATTGTTGGTGGGAGTGTCAACTGCTATAACCACTATAGAAATCAATATGGAGATTCCTCAAAAAATTAGAACTAGGGACTCCTTTGGATCCAGCAGTGCCCCTTCTAGGTATCTTCCTGAAAGAGTTAAAAGCATCATACCACAGTGATATTATGCATTTCCATGTTTATAGCATCACAATTGATAATAGCTAAATATTGGAAACAGCCCATCAACATATGAATGGATAAAGAAAATGTATTGTGGAAGACTACTATGCCATAAAGAAAGATAAACTTGAATCATTTTTAGGTAAATTGACGTACCACAATTTTAAGTGAAATAAATCAGACACATGGTTTTAAATATATCATTGTTTCTCATGTGAGAAACCCGAGGGGTAAATAAGGAGCAAAACAGGGTAGATATTGGGAAGTAGGAAGAACTTTGCTCAAATGGAAAAGGTAAAGTGGGCAGCGGGAGGGGGAGATTAAAAAAATCAAATGACAAATGCTGCTGTAAATGGAGAGCAATGAAAAAAAAAGGCATACTACTAACAAGTACAAATTTCCTGTGATGAATGTGATCATTATGAATGGCAAATACATGCTAATAAAAATAAATTTAAAGAAAAGGGGCTGGGAATGTGTCTCAGTGCAAAGGCTCTGTGTTCAGTCCCTGGTACCACCAGAAAAAATAATTGCACATTTCTGACTACTAGTGAGGTTTTAGCATCCTTTCATCAGTTGACTGGATGTTAGCAACTAACATTTATGGTCTTTAGGACTTCCTCTTGTATCTAACTAGTAGAGTGATTTCTTTGAGGTCTGTGTCACAGATAACGATAGTTAGCATCCTCTCTTTAGCTCTGATAATTCTTAGAGTGATCCAGTGTTAGAGAAACTGATTTTAATTCCACATTCTCATGAAATACAAGTTTTGAAGAATTACGTGTCATAGAAATTTCCTTAGCAGTTATGTGTAAGTTGACATTTTATTAATTAAAAGTGAATTATGTAGGTAAGTGGTGCTTGTCTTTTCTCTGGTCATGTTTCAGTCTTGCAGAAGTCACCCTGACTCCAGCCATGTCCGATGCCTAACATACGCTTTTTGTCTCTTCTGTCCACAAACACTGTCCACAGAGCCAACGAAGAGATTGCTCAGGTTCGCACAAAGGCAAAGGCTGAAAGTGCAGCTCTGCATGCTGGACTCCGGAAAGAGCAGATGAAGGTGGAGTCCCTGGAGAGGGCCCTTCAACAAAAGGTACAGCCAGGGGTTCAGTCCGCAGACTACCAAGACCTCCACTTCCTCCCCAGCACGTCAGTACCAAGCCTGGGTATGCAGTTCACCAGAGCTGGCGGGAGTGGCCTTCAACCCAGCTCTGTGAACCGACCCAACTTGGGGGAGACAAACAAGTCCCATCCTTAACCTTCAGGCATATTAGGAGAATCCTTTACAGTCAGGGTACAGACAGGAAGTTGACTTTTCACGGAAGTTCAGGGAATCCAACACTTCCTTGTCAGGATCACGAGGCTACCTTTCATCTCTCCAGTTTGTTTCTTATGCAGTGCATGAAGTTGTCTTCCCCCTTCATTGCTTTAGATCATTGGTTCTCAATTAGGGGCAGTTTTGCCCTTCAGGGAACATTAGGCAGTGTGTGGAGAGTAACTGGTTGTCATGACTGGGAGGCTTCACTAGTGTAGAGTGGGAGACACCAGTGACACTGCCAAGCACCCCGCCGTGCTCGGGAAGGCTTATGCACTCGAAGTCTGGCAGCCCAGCCCAGCAGTGCTGCTGTGAGAGCTCCGAAGGCCGTGGAAGCAGTGCCTGCTTCTTGCCACACAGCAGTTACTGGCTTTGTTCTTCTCCACCACCGGTGCTTCACTTATCCATTTTCACCTACACATTCGGGCCCGTGACATCCTCTGAACTTAGTGTCTGATGGTGTCTCATGTCCCTGGGCTCTTCAGACGCCAGAATCTTGATACCTGGGAGAGAGTCAAATACTTGTGTTTTTAGCAAGTACCCCAGCAGTTCCTGTGATATCAAAACATTCTGGGAAATAAGAGATTAACAGTCAGGTTTCACGGCGCTGGTGACCACGCCTGCCTCAACTCGGTCTCAACTTTATAGCATGAGTGCAACCATGTTTTCCTGGGGAAGTATATGTGGTCTTAAAAGATCTCAAATGTAGAAAATGAATTAGTTGGGAGAGCCTAGCTGGCCTTGGGACTCTAGCTGTAATTGCATTTATCTCAGAACACAAGAGTGGCCTGCATAGTTCTATCCTCTCTTTCAGAACCAAGAAATTGAAGAATTGACAAAAATCTGTGATGAGCTAATTGCGAAGCTGGGAAAGACTGACTGAGATTCATCCGTCGGCTCCGCAGATCTCCACCTGCTGCTTCCGTCGTGACCACAGTTAATCTTGCCTTATCCAGAAATAATTGCCCCTTTGCAGAGAAAAAAACAAAAACTGTATAAAAAGCACATGCCTCCTGCTGCCCGTCCCGCTTTGCTGCTGGTGCAGCGGCCCCAGAGGAGACTGGAGCGTGGCCCCTTCGTGAAGGAGCGTGGACCCTGATGGCTGGCGTCTCAGCGTGAGCCGGGCCACGGAGTGGGTCTGTGGTTCTGTCTTTACTGTGTCTTAGCATCCTCTTTACTGTCCCCAGGCTGGTTAAATTTGTGATTTTGTGGCTACTGTTTGGGGTCATCTCTTCACCACCTGTCTGGTATTCTTATGACCTGTTCGATCTATTAATTTTCATTATCAGCATTTTTATTATCAAAGGAGGCAATTTGGCCTATTATTTCAGTTTATAAACAAGAAGTACCCTTTTATATACAGTATATACAGTGTACACTGTCACTTACACATAGATATCTACCTGTGCTGGTGCTCTTCCCCGGAGGCATATCAGTTAAGAACATCTATAGACAAATCTATTTCAGGCTGGGGACTCAGCTCAGTGGCACAGTGCCCACCTTGCAAGTACAAGGTCCCGAGTTCGATCCCTGGTACCAAAAAAAAAAAGAAGAACATATTTCCATAAATGTAGAAACCAGTTGGAAACAGCCCTGTCTCCAAATGCCAATGTAAGAATTTGAGGCCAAGTGCTATGGCACCTATGTGTGGTCCCAGCTACTTGGGAGGCAAGAGGATTCCTTGAGCCTATGAGTTTGCAACATGGTGAGTCCTTGGTCTTTAAAAAGAAAAAAAAAGGGGCTGAGGCAGGAGGATCGCTGTGAGTTCAAGACCAGCCTGGGCTACATAGTGAGTTTCAGGTCAATCTCAACTACATAGTGAGACCCTGTCTCAAAAAAAAAAAAAAAAGAAAAGAAAAGAAAAGAAAAAAAATGGCAATCACAGATGTGAAGGCTGCAGACTGTTTCACATCAGGGCAGATTTTGTTCTGCTGCCCCTCACCTTCAATGGCCCTTAGTGCTGAGATTGAGTCCTAAGCAGTCAGGGTTGTACAGGACTCTCTCAGAGCTGGGGTTTGGCAAATGTGCCCTGGAATCAATGGTCCCTTCTGCTTCCATTTGTGGCTACAGACCCAGCACCCCACCTTCGGCATCTATTTGAAATATGTCAAAAAATGTACTTGTGAAGGGTTTAGTTAATGAACTGGTAACTAGCCCATTACCCATTATAAGGAACAGAAACAGGGTTCTTTTTTTTTTTTTTTTTTTTTTTTTTTTTACAGGCTTGGTATGTTCTTCAGATGTTAAAAAAATATATATCTTTTCAAACTTAAGATAGAATTTTAACAAAGCTGGCAGTAAAACTCATGTGAGCCCTTTCATGTCTCAGCATATTATGAGGTTTTTTTTTTTTTTTTTTTTGGTACCAGGGATTGAACTGAGGTCCTTGCACTTGCAAGGCAGGTGCCAAAACCGCTGAGCTAATCCCTGGCCCTGTTGAGAGTATGTTTAGCAAAGACAGTTTGAGTACCAAAGAGGGAACATGAGAAGTCACAGGAGCAAAACAGTGCTCCCCAAGGTCTGGCTAGCCTCGGCTCCGAGTGGTGGAC
Source organism: Fukomys damarensis (assembly GCF_012274545.1). NCBI lineage: Eukaryota > Metazoa > Chordata > Mammalia > Rodentia > Bathyergidae > Fukomys > Fukomys damarensis. Next base: position 3,510,877 of record NW_022900930.1, on the reverse strand, counting down.
AGTGACCCCGAAATGGACGTTTCCCGCAGTGGCCAGCGTGTCTCTCCCCACTTGGTAGGCCAAACCGGATCTGGGCAGTGTTCTGTAGAGCACTCCTTTTTCTGAAAGGCTTCATGTTGGTGTGCACCGTATTCAGTACCTGCGCTTTCCTACTTCTCTTGTAAAACTATTGCATGAGCCAACTTCAGCAATGAGCTGTGCCTCGTGAAAACCTCTGTAGATCTTGAAAGTGAATATTTCCATAGCAGTGTGTTACTCACGGGGGTGCAATCTTTAGCCCCCGGGAAGTCAGTTACGTCTTTTAAATCTGGAAGTCGTGTTTTACCAATGCGTATTTATTATAATTGGTGCTTTGGCTGTATTTTAAAGCCTACTGTCTTTAACATTTTGTACAAAGAAAACAAAATTATCTGTGGTTAGAGAAGTGGCTTGACAATCATTCGGGCTTTAAAGTAGTCGCTGTGGCTTATTGTGAATGCTGTCCCAGTAGTCACAGTCTCAAGTACAGTTTCCTCTTAGTCCTCTCTTGCGAGGGAAGTGGATGCCATGGTTTGCAGAAACGTTACAAAGCCTCCTGCTGCTGCTATGTTTTGTGGACATACCAGTGTTCACTTGCTCATATCACCCTGCTTTAGGGTTATAATGGCTAGTCGCCTTTCTTGTTTTCTTTAAAAAATCTTTTCGCAGTCCTAGAGATCAAACCCAGGTTCTTAATACAAGCAAGCATTCTACCACTGAGCTACATCTCCAGCCCCATGGGCGTCTTCTTAAGCTTACTGTGTGTTTCAGAAGTACACTGTGCTGTGCCCTAGGGCAGAGCTGACGCCAGTCCTTCTAAGAGACCCCCTGAAAACGAGGGCCTAGTGAATGAGGTTCCTGCACAGGGACACGGCAGGGCCCTCGCTAGGTGATACTGCCGCTGGCTTCCCAGTCGGGACCGTTACAAGGAATGGCCCACCCTCATTGGGTAGGTCCGCTCCAACAAGAGAAAACCATGGCTTGTGCAGCTGGCGTAGCAAGAGCTGGGCATGGTGGGATAGATCTGTAGTCTTAGCGGTCGCAGAGGCAGGGAAGGTGGGGGCACAAGCTCAAGCTCCATCTCAGAAATTTAAAAAGGGCTGGAAATGTAACTCAGTGCAAAGGCCTCGGGTTCAACCAGGAAAGGGAATAGACGGGGTAAATATGCTAGGAAAAATGCAGAATATCTTTTCTTTAAGCACACACATACTTTTAAAAAGGCTTTTTTTGCACTGTGTTAAGTAAGAATGTAGTGCGGGGCAGTGGGGACAGCGGTTTGGAGCCTCCCGTGAGGCAGGCAGCCGCCGCCCCTGCCGCAGGTTTGCCGCCCGGGGTCCTAGGGTCTCGGCGCACGCGAGGCCCGGACTTGTGAAGTGAAAACCCTGTTCCAGGAGGGACGTGGAAGGAAGCTGCAGGTTTCCATAGGGTTTGGGAATCACTGTGATCTTGTTGAGACTGACTCAGAGTCACTTCAGCGTCTGACTTTGCCGAGATGTAGACCGCTCTGTCCCGGCAGTTTTTTGATGCGGGCTGAGCGGTTGACTGTGTGCTGGGGCAGACGGTCACGGTCATACCCACCCTTGGCCTCACTGACGGAAGCCCCTCGAACCGGTGTCCTGTCCCCACCTGGGGCACTGGAGACACTAAAATGCCGGGTGTTCAGCCTCCTCAGACCCAGCCCAAACTAGGAAGTGCAGCTGTGCGCGGGGTGAGAAACCGAGGCCCTGGCAGCTTCCCACATCCCTGCGGCTCACACTCAGGACGGCCCTGAGCACGTCTGTGTGTCCACGGGATCAGACCACCCCAACACTTGGCTGCCTGATCCCCCCGGTGAGGGGCTGAGACGCAGCGGGTGGGGCACACGTGCACGCGTCGGAGTGACTCAGCTCGTCCTGTGCGGTTGGCCTGAGTGCCCCAAAGCCCCGCTTTTTTTTCCTTGCTGGTTTTTCATTACACTTGGTAGCCATCTCCTCCTGAATTGCCCATGGCTGTTGTTTCTTGGTAGTGGTGTGACCCTGTGAACTTGCTCTCAGACTTGAATTTCCTTATCCTTGTGTTGGAAAGAGAGAAACTAGGTATTGAAAGATTAAATGATTCAGGCAAGAGATTTTTAAGTAAAGATGTATATATTCTGAAGAATTTCAAAGATAACAGATTTCTATGTGCTTCTTAAAGAACACAGTCTGGGAATCCCAGAATGTCAAGCCAAAGGTCTAAGAAGTCATGTTTTTCAGAGAGTTTAATAAAGAAGTACCTTGAGGGGCCGGGGATTTGGCTCAGTGGTTCCACCACCTGCCTCACAAGGGCAAGGGCCTGAGTTTGATCCCTGGTACCAAAAAAAAAAAAAAAAAAAAAGTACTGAGGGCTGGGGGTTGAGCTCAGTGGCACTGCGCTTCTCATAAGTGTAGGGTCCTAAGTTTGAACCCCAGTACCAAAAAAATAAAATAAAAAAAGTAAGGTTTCTGTCCAAAAAGCTTTCATTGGACTCCACATTCCATTTATTTTTAAAAATCAGTTTATGGGACTGGGGTGTAGCTCAGCAGAGGAGTACTTGCCCTGCATGTGTGAGGCCTGGATTCCCTTCCCAGTGCTGTGAAAAAAGGAAAAACAGTTTACCATTCAGTCTTTGAGCCTCTCACACAGAGAAGGTGAAGGAGTCGATGTGCCGGACCCCCTGTGAAGGTCTCCTCTGATGACAGACACACGGCACCGTTCTCCAGTGCAGACCCACTTCCTTGTGCCAGAGCTTGCATTCTGGAGTCTAAAGATTGCACTTTTCATAGTTTTTCGTCCAAATGCAATCCCATTTCTGTGCCTCTTCGCATGCATTTAGATTTGGACAAACATGATTCCTAAGGAATGAATGACTTTATTAACTATAATATGGTTACGGCTACTATATAAATATATATTCTGGTTCTAGTCCTAAAATGGAGATGTTGCGTGCCATGCTGGCCTGTGGCAGTCTGTACAATGCTTTAACTTGTCCAGAAGAGGCCGGGCTCAGAGTCTGGGGTGGCCTGGACCTTCCCAGTGTCGGCTCTTCACTTTGCCAGTCAAGAGGCCACTGTCTCTGCCTCTGCCTGTCCGTGGCATCTGGAATGTACAGTACTCCACACCGTGTCTTCTGGTCAGGTCACCAACTGATATTCTAAACTTAGGAATAATTTTCAAGTGAATACATGCATATTTGAACTAAAAAACCACGCCCAGTCCAGATACAGGGCAGTCTGTAGGTCACTACACCTGTGGCATGGGCTTTGGCCTCTGTCCTGCCCAGCCATGGAACAGGACCCTGGCACTTTCGCATCTCAGAGGTAGCGGTAGACTTCTCTGTTGTGTCAGCAAGTGTGTGTTTGCTTGTAGATCCCCGCTGTACTAACGTGCCAACAAGTAGACCTCCACTGCACATCTCCCTGTGTCCCCACGGACGCCCAGGTCGTGTGAGGAGCCCTCATCTAGAGGGGCAAGTGCTACATTGACTACTGCTGTCAGGATTGTGTTGTGTGGAATAATCATCAACATGAATTTTATAAACATAGTAACTCCCTTTTTATATGTCAGGTAAATATTTGTAAAAGTTATACTCATACAAATGAAATTATTATAATGATTACTAATATATTTTTTCCATGTTTCATTGCCTGAATAAATACTGTTTACCACTGTTAGATCTGATATGTGTGTATTGTTGTTGGTTTCTCCTAATTGGAAGTTGTTTTACCCCCAAGTGTAAAAATATATGGCACCTTAATTTATGAGTTCCATGTTTCAGTCTAAAAATAGAAGACTTTCCCTACGCTCCTTTTGTGGGGTTTTATGCAATCAGTTGGGTGTGTCATGAAAAATACAACAAACTTTGGGATTCAGACCTTGTTATAACCTGTGTCTGCCTCTGTGCAGAGTTTCTGGCTGGGTGCTTCTTGCTATTACTTAAGAGACTGGTTGTATTCCCTGGTCTTTTTCAAGTCCTCAGAGGCTGTTACCCCATTTGTTCTGACTTGTTGAAGGCCACAGGATAAGCCAGAGCTGTGTAAACATTACAGCCCGCAGAAAATAGTCCTGTTTTGTTTTGTTTCTTCCAGGTTGACACCAGGCAAACTTTTCAGTACTGGCCAGGCCAACTCTGCTTAGGAGCAGGGCAGGAAGTCTCATGGATTGTCCCCCAGGGCCGGGCATTGGCAGAGCCTGTGCAGGTTTGAGGCCGTCTGAATACGTGGTGAGGCCCTGCGTCACAAAAAAGACACTAAGAGGATAGACAAAGGCTAAGTTTTACAGCGTGGGTGGGATGTGGAAGGAGACCAGCACTCTCCCCTCACACTGTCCCCCTGTCCCAGCCCCGTGGCTGTGGGGCTCCCGGAAGCCGTGTTCCACACAGCGGCTGAGCACAGTTGGCTGAAGCGGGTGCTGCTGCACTTTGCAGAAGGCGGGAGCCTCATTAACTAGGACTCCCTGGGAAAAATTAAGTGGAAACTTCCTCTTCGGAGTTTTATTCCTAGATAACTGAAGACCACTTTCAGAACTAGGGGGTCATAAGGTCATCTCAGTAAAAGGCAGTCGTGTGTGTGTGTGTGTGTGTGTGTGTGTGTGTGGCCCCGTGCTGGCGGTTGAACTATGGGCCTTGTTCATGCCAGGCAGGTGCTCTACACTGAGCTATACTCTGAAAGCAGTCACGATCTGCACGAGAGCTGAGGTCCCTGAACCAGTTAAGGGTAAGTATTGGTTTATGAAATGTCAGATGTGAATGTGTGTGTACTGGGTCATGAAAATATTTCTTGATGTGGCTAGTAATCAAAGTATGAAAATGCCTAATTAGGCAGCTTAATTCCTTTTATCATATAAACTGAGGCCCAGAGACAGGAGTGATGTGGCCAGAGTCGTATATTAGTGAACACTATCAAAATGGGCAAAAAAAATTAAGACCTTTCAAATTCCTTTTTTTTTTTTTTTTTTGTACCAGGGATCAAACTCCGGACTTTACAGAGCAGGCAGTGGCACCACTGAGCTCACTCCCCAGCCCAAGACCTTTTAAATTCGTGAAATCTAAGTCCTCACAGGTGTGGAGAATTATTTATATCACTCCTCAGTGGGTAGGCATTGCCCAGTATACAGTAAGTCCCCGACTTATGAATGAGTTCCCATCTGGGAGAATGTAAGTGGGATTCATTCGTATCCAACAAACTGAGTGTTATATGAACTCCTGTGAAAGTTTGCAACTTGAATGTTTGTAACTCAGGGACTTAAGTGGATCAGATTTTGGGGGTGGCCTTTTGAGACAGGTCTCACTATGTAGTTCAGGCTGGCTTTGAACTCACAGTGACCCTCCTGCATCAGCCTTCCAGGTGCTGGGATTATAGGCCTGTGCCGTCGAACCTGGAAGATACCTCCTTATACATTCTTTCATTCTTGCAGAGTTTAAAGTGAAACATGAAAAAAATTGGAGGGATCATTTTTCAGTTTGATTGAAATTTCATTTAAATATAAGTGCTATGCTGATGCAAGTGTTCCTTTCCCAAAAGAAAGCCATTGCTTATCTTACCTTTCTTGGGCTCAGTCATGTAGGTTATCCTGTGTAAATTATGATACCTGAGGATTGGCAACACCGTGGTGTTATCGTGGACAGCTAAGTCAGATTTGCTGTGGGCAGTGAGACAGGGCCAGCCCTCCAGGAGTCAGTGTGAAATAGAGTGGAGACACATTCATCAAGGGTCAGCATTATAGCAGGAGAGAAGGTACCACAATCACATACTTCCCCTAGAGATGAATAGCAGTGATAGGTATCCTAAATAGGCATCAATCCTCCTAGCTCATTTCCTTTGTTCACTTTATGTACGCTAGCTATGTGACTTGTTTCCCCATTTGATCCCCTTTTAGTCAGTATTACCTGGGTGACTGCACTTGTAATCTTACTGGCTGGTCATGGTTTTGTCCCACCTTACACCCACCTTATGATTTCCCATTGGATCTTGTGTGTGTGTGTGTGTGGTACCGGGGATCGAACTCGGGTCCTTGCGCTTGCGAGGCAGGCTCTGGAACCACTGAGCTAAATCCCCAGCCCTGCCACTGGATCTTATTAATTGACTATTGTTTTGTCCCACTTTGTACCTGCCTCACCTCATGGCTTCGCTCCATGAAAAGCCCCCTGAGCAGCAGAGCTCCAGGTCACCCACTTCTCCAGGTGTTCCCTCCTGTCACTCTCAGGCAGAGGAGCTGTCTTTCTCAATAAATATTCCTTACTCTTAACCTCTGATGCTTCTAGAATTCTTTCTTCAACTTTAGAGAACACAAACTTGCATTATTGGATATCTGGCAGGTTGGGACTTACAAAATTTCCCTGGTTTGGATTATTTTTGCTTATTTGGATTACTCGGTGCCCTGTGTCAGTGTTAAGATCTGTGTGATAAGTCTAACCCCCAACAGGACAAGATGACATGAGACTGTCAGAGTGTTCAGACTAAATGCGGGACAAGTCTAGGAGAAGGGAAAACTAAATGGATAGGACGTTCCCTTGGGGTAAGCACTGGGCCATAACAGACTGCAGGTTCATAGGATCTGATCCTATGAACAATTATTTCAGTGTTTCTGAATCTTGGGCTAATAGTTCCTCCTATTAGGGTGGTTGTGAGAACTACAGCAGTAATGTTTTCATAGTGCCTAGCCTTCAGTCTCTTAATACAGTGGACCCTCGAGTTAAAACCGGCCTGACATATGAACAACTTGGGTTGTGACCAGAATTTTACTTTTTACTTATGAACAAAGTTTTGAGTTACAACCTGAATGCTGGTCACTTGTGCTTCCAGATGGTCTCAGATACAGATTTAACCCTTCAAGAGTTCTGGAAAGAATATTACAACATCTTTTCCTGTGTGGAAAATTGAGGAAACCTGGGCCAGTGTCTCTGTAAGGATACACGTCTGCCTGTGTACAGGAGAGACTTCGGAGACTGTGTAGAGGATTCTGAGCCTTCGGTTGACCAACTTGAATCACGACCAGCCCTGGTGAAGGAATTGAGTTCAAGGGTCCACTGTAAATGATTAATATCACTCAAAACCTAGAGTTTAAGGAATTTTCAGAGTCTGGGAGTGTCACTCGGGTTGAGTCCTTTCCTACCATATAAGAGGCCCTGGGTTCAGTCCCCAACACTGCTAAAATAATTTAAACGGTGACTTCTCCTTAGAGCCAAATGATTGTGCTTTACTAGGCATCTCAAAACAACCAAGCTTTGAAAACTTAAAAGTCGCCTGACTTTGTTCTTTTAGTTGAAGTTAAAAGGTAGATGTTAGGGTCGGGTCTGGATGTCCCCCCAGAGCTTCATGGGGGACCTGAACAGCATGATCTAGAGTGTGTGAGGCTGGATTGATGGGTGGGTCATTGCGAGGCTCAAGGGCACTAGGACTAAGGGCTGAGTGCTGCCTGCCCTACGTAGTCAGTAAGATGAAAGGGTCGGGAAGACGTTGACTGCTTATTGCTTTTGCTGCCTTTGTGTGCACCGTGCTGTGTGCTCTGCCGTGCCTCGAGTAGGCTGATTATGGATGGAAACCTCTAGGAACCGTGAGCCAGAGAAACCCCTTCCCCTTTAACTTTGTGTGTTTGTCTCAGCAATGAGAGAAAAGTAATTAACACGGTAGAGAAACTGAAAATTAGCTGGAGAGGTCCTGAAGCCAGAGTGTGAAAATCCCAATTGCGTTACATACCTGTGCCAGCCATAGAATACTAGGTTTCTATGATGCTTATTTTTCCTTTGCCAAAATGTCCAATCCCTTTGAAATCCAGTTCCCATGGGAATGTGTATTCCCGGACCGACTGAAGGTGCATCTTGGTGAACAGAAATTCATTAGTTCAGCCCACTGAGTTGAAAAGGTGACTTGCATTTGTGTTTCTGGGTTCCAGGTCCCTTTACAAATACAGCTCTGAGCCGGGCGTGGTGGCATGCACCTGTAATCCCAGCACACGGGAGGCTGAGGCAGGAGGATCGCTGAGTTCGAGACCAGCCTGGGCTACACAGTGAGTTACAGGTCAATCTCAACTACCTAGTGAGACCCTGTCTCAAAAAACAAAAAACAAAACAAATGAAGCTCTGTGTAGGTCCCTTTACAAATGGCTCTGTGTAAGTGAGGTGATTTTTTTTTTTTAACTTCCTGGAGGAAATGAGGGTAAAACACACCTCAACTAGGAAGGTGCAGCTGGCTTTTCAGATTTCTTTGACCTCAAATCCCATTCTCCTTAAGCCTGCTCCATGTTAGGACATACCTGGGAACATGTTTGCCAACCTTACAGAGAGGACTCTTGCTTCTCCTTACTTCACATGGACCGTTCCGGTGGATTCCAGAGGAGCCTGGGGAAACATGGCCAAAGCCAGCTGTCTGAGCCCAGTCAGAGACACAGTTGGTTACATTCGTTAGAGACACTGATAAGGGAAACACCAAGGTCCAGCGGTCCTCTTTTTTTTCAGCTACTGAGACTTGAACCCAGGGCTTTCACCCTGATGAGTTACAGCCCCAGCCTTATTTTATTTTGAGACTAGGGCTTGCTAAGTTGCCCAGAGTGGGCTCAAGCCTGTGATCCTCTGGCCTCAGCCTCCCAGAGAGCTGAGATTACAGGTGTGCACCACCATGCCTGGCTGAGACGCCGCATTTTGTGGAAAGAGCTTTGGCATGGAAGGTTGAGACAGGCTCTGGTCCTCTTTCTGTGCTGTTTAGGCCCTTGGTTCCCTCGTTCAGACTGAGAGCCCCAGACAGACCCTTCCCATGATTCCACAGGTTTCCCCGTAGTGCTGAGACAAGAGCCCCTCCAGTTTCCCTTTAAAAGCACTAACACACCCGCTTGGGACGAGCTGGTGAGGGGAGGCTTGCCAGGAGTTGGTGAGGCCACAGAGCCCTTGCCCATGCTTGCTTTGGCTGCCACAGTCAGAAAGGCCGGGTTGCGGGCTGCATCATGCAGTGAGGGAGGGCGGGACCCAGGCCTGGCTTGGCCTCCAGCGTCTCCGTCTGTGCCGTCCTTCCTCCGCCCGCCAGCTCCAGGGCCCTCGGTTTTGTCCCTGAGCTGAAGGGGTGGGTTGTGTTCCCTGACGGACCGCTGCTGAGCCTGGCAGACACGCTGAGCGCCCTGGTGAACGGACCCGGCGTGTGGCGCTCGTCACATGTGCAGTTATGATCACACATACCAACTGCGACACACTGTGTGCACTCGGAAGAGCATTTGGCTCTTGACATACAAAAAAGACACAGGTAATTTGGTGCATGCCAGTGTAATCACACTACTTTGCTAAAACGTTAGCACCAAGCAGCCCCTTAGAGTCACAGGCAGTAACAAACGGGCCTTCACTTCTCGGACAGCCTGGCACTTCATGTGTTGCCTTTTGCCACATCCTCACTTCTGGGCACTTTGTTTTCTTTCTTTTCGGCTGATTTTATGACATCACCGATTGTCAGCAAACATAAGATGTTTAAAACGTAGAATTAAATTTCCTTCATAAGCTTGCAGTGCAGATGTGTTGAGTGGCCGCTGGGGGGCTCCACTCCCAAGGGTTACGGTCTTGGGACACATTTTTTAAACTGTAGGTCGGAACCCATTTAGGAGACCACGAATGAGGGGAGGACAGAAAAGCAAAGCAAATGCTCGTTGTACAGGTAAAGGGTGGTGGGAAGCACTGTTGCATGAAACTTCTTTTACCTTCACTGATGTGTGTAGTGGGTTGCAATTTTACCTGTCTTAGGTTGGAGGCTTGAAATATTTAAAACCGTTGAAAAACATTTAAAAGCCATTAACTCTTAGGGAGAGGTGTGGTTGTTAGAGTGGCTGAGGGTTTGTAGGAGTAAAAACTTACGATTGCAATATCTAATTTTGTTTCGTCTTATTGTTTTGAGGTAAGAGCCTTACTGTGTAGCCCAGGTTGGCCTCGAACTCACAGTGATCCTCCTGCCTCAGCCTCCCCAGTGCTGGAATCACGGGTGTGCACCCTGATGCCCAGCTCTGTAATCTCTATTTTTAAAAATATAGTCCTGGGGAATCAACCCCAGGGCTTTGCACACAGTAAGCACGGGCTTTACTACTTAGCTGTACATCCAGCTCCACTGTTTTTAAAAAGTAAGCTAGAGAGTTAGAACAGTAGTAACTGACAAGCACCTTTATGCTAACTGGAAGAAATCAAAACTTCAGGAACATGAAGCTACATTCACAAAATGGCACGAAAATCCCTTTCTAACCTCAATTCAGATAGAACAAGGAGGCTGGAGGAAGCTTATAAAGTATAAAACCCTGGGGACCTAACCTGAAAATGAAAATCTGTTTAAGATAGGGGGACGAGGAAGAAGAGGAGGCAGCCTCTGCTCTTCCCCTGCACACAGACCTTCCTCTTGCTGCAGCAGAGAACAGCCAGTCTAGGTTCAAGACCCACTTCTGTCTTGCACCAGTGCCAAAACGTAATCTGACTCACAGCTGAAAAAATGAGAGCCCTGGGCTCGGGATGTAGCTTAGGACAAGCGTGAAGCCCTGGATTTGATGTCCAGGGCTGCAAAATTCAAGGAGAAGAGGGAGGAAGGAAAGGTCCTCTGTTAGAAGAAGTCGTCTTGATTTTTTTGTTTTTGTCTTTTTGGTACCGGGGATTAAACTCAGTACCTTGTCCTTGCAAGGCGGGCACGGTGCCACTGAGCTAAATCCCCAGCCCTGTTTTTGTTTTTTGAGACAGGATCTCGCTATGTAGATCTGACTGGCCTTGAACCCACAGTGATCCACCTGCCTCAGCCTCCTGAGTGCTGGGATTACAGGTGTGCACCACCACATTCAGCTCTTTCCTCAGTTCTTTTGCCTGCCTCTTTCTTCTTTTTGTACTTACATGGTACCGAGAAGTAGGAACTCTTCCTTCTCACTCTGGCAACGAGTGACCTGCTTATAGCAGAATGGTGTCGGGAGTAGGCGCTTTTCCAGTGAGATGTGTTCAGTAAAAAGGGAGAAACTGGCCTGGGATTTTGCCCTAGCTGGAGGAAAGCCTCTCTCCTTTGCCTCTGTGAGCTCAGGCCAGGCCCTCTTATTCCTCCACTGGGAAGCGCCAGGGGTCTGGACTGTTGCTGTGCCTGCTCGTTCTTTTGGAACCTGCTCAGGTGTTTGATTATTCTAACATTTTTAATCTGTCCTTAAATCTTGAGCTTGCTTCCAATTTTTTCTCAGGTTTCCTTGTTCCAGACGTACTCACAGGACATAGCTGTTCAGATTTATTTGGTCAGAGTCCTGCATCGAGAAATGCTACCTATTTTGTTGTGTTTTGCAGCACTGAGGTTCAAACCCAGGGCTTCACACGTGCTAGGCAAGTGCTGTACCACTGAACCACATCCCCAGCCCAGGGAGACGCTGCTTTTTAATGAGCTGTCCTTATGAAAGTTCAGCATCCAGATTAACATTTGCTTGAGCCCTGAATGAAAGCAGATCATGAGCACATAAAGAAAAGGAAAGGAAGAGGGAGCCGGGTGTTGGGACACACACTTGTCGTCTCCGAGGCTGAGCAAGAGGATCACGAGTTCGAGGCCAGCTCGAGCTACATAGTGACACCCTGACTCACAAAAACAGAAACAAACAAAAAGGAATAAGTGCAGTTATGGGCCTCGAGTGAAAATGTAACTAACTCTTCCTTTGTCACTGAAAAGTGGAGGTTCGAGGACAAGTGTTCTTTGGGAAGCTAGGGCCTGGCTGCTGCAGCAAACCCATCTGTGCTGTCCAGAGGAAGGGCTGGGGTGGCACTAGGGGGCAGCATCTGCACGCCCCGCCGGCTGCCTTTCAGTCCTGTAGCTGGATGGATTCTGGGCCTAGCTGCGCTTTTGGACACTGATTTGCCTTTCTTTTTTTTTAACTCTGGGAAATTCCAGTTTCTGGCCTATGAAATTGACCAGCGCCAATAATCTAATATCTGACGGTTTTCCTAGCTTGTCTGGAAAAGATTATCTTCTGTGGTTAGCAGATAATATTTAGATTTGTGTATAATTCGTTTTTGTTCTAAAAACGTATTTGAAGCAGCTTGCAGGCGGGACACAGAGCCATCCGTGTCCCTTTAGATTTCAGGTAAATGTGACTGACAGAAGGTGAGGCCCAGGGTTAGGACACCCTTGCTGCCCCACCACACAGCCAGCCTGGGCGTCACCCCTAATGGAGTCACTGTCCCCCAGCGTCTCTGCTGCACCTTCACTGCTCTGTTACTCAGTTTAGGAACATCACGTGACACTTGCAAGGAACCCAGATAGATTCAGGTCACGTGGTTCTCGCCCCTCAGTTATCTGCTGTCTGACCCAGGGAGCAGCAGCTAAAGCCGAGCACCCAGTCTAGACCCTGCCTGTTTTCATGTGGGCCCCAAGCTAACAACAGTTTTTACATTTTTGTTTTGTTTTTGTTTTCAGTACCGGGGATCGAACTTGGGACCTTGCGCTTGTGAAGCAGGCAGTGGAACCAATGAGCTAAATCCCTGGCCCAGTTTTTATATTTTTAATGCCTTCTCCCCCTCCAAAAAAATCCAAAGAGTAATATTTTATAAAACTGATAGTAAATTCAGATTTACTGTCCTTACATAAAGTTTTATTGCCACGAAGCCACTTGTACCTTCACATGTCTAGGACTGCTTTTACATCACAGCAGTGGAGCCCACGTGGCCTGCCATTTCCACAGGGTTTTCCGCCTGGCCCTGCGCGCGCGTGCACGCGCACACACACACGCACCCACACACACACACACACTTCCCAAGGCACACACCTGGGGTCGGAGCACTCTGGGAAGCTGAGGCACAAGGATCAAAAGTTTAAGTCCAGCATAGGAAACTTAGCAAGGTAGTGAAATCCTGCCTCAAAATGAAAAAAGTGAAAGGTCTGGAGATGCAGCTCAGTGGAAAGGCCCTGGGCTCAATTCCTAGTACCAGGAGAAAACAAGCCCTCCACCCTTATTGTGTTCATTCACTATTGAACTAATCCACTGACTGTGTCCTTCATGGTTGGGTTCTTGGCGCTTAGCTCTACTGTTTGGGTGCTAGCATTGCAGATTCTGTGCTCCAGTTGACCTGACACTACAGTGGGAGGGCGTCTGACTGAAGGAGAGGCACACAAACAGTTTTACCAAATGTACTGAGTGCCATAACATAGATAATAACAATCTCTAACACTTAGTGTGTCCGGCAGTATGCTGAAGATTGATGTTCATTAACCCACTTATTCTCACAGTAACACTGAAATAATAATGGAAATTTGGCAGAGATTATAGCCATAACTTTTCTTCAGTGGTGCTAGGGATCAAACCTGGGGCTGGCCCACGAAACACACACCTGCCACTGTGCATCCATTTATAGACACATGTATAACACGAACATGCGTCAAACACACCAACAGACTCGTGGATCGAGGAACCACAGAGGGTCACAGCTGGCTCAGAGAGAATGTGAAGAGCCTACTTCTATATAACTGAATTCTTGTTCTCCCTTACTCTAGTGGTCATTTCTATGTCTCCATTCTTGCACTGACTCAAATGTGGACATCGGCATTTTAAAAAGAAATCTTGGGCTGGGTGTAGCTTGGTGGTGCGATGCCTGCCTGGCAAGCACAAGGTCTTAAGTTCAATCACTGGTACCACACACATACACACCAAAAAAAAAAAAAAAAACGCACCCCCCCAAAAAACTTCATTATTCACTAATTCAGGACTAGGAATGTAGCTCAGGGGACGACAACTTGCCTAGCGTTCATGGGCCCTGGGTTCAATCCCGGAACTGCAAAATCAATAATCATACAGAAACCCTATGGCTGTACAACACGCCACAGAGAACACAACCCCCGTGTTGTCAGCCACTCCGCTCTACCTCGCAGGCCCCAAGACACATGAGAAAAGCCAGCTCGCTGCAGCCTGGAGCCTCAGGAACAGTCTGAAGAAAGCTCCCGGCACATCCCTGTGTCCGGGTGGCCGAGCAGAGCCAGCGGACACCGGGTCCCATGGCCCCTTCCAGCGAGGTGTGGGACGTGGCCAACCAAGGACTCAAACAGCCAAAGGAGGCCGCTGCAGAGGACGTTTCAGGCCACAGCCCCCCCAGGTGGCCAGGTGCCGCTTGAATCCTGCAGACACTTTGGTTCTCCCCGCAAGAGTCCAGCAAGAGCACCCTTGGAGCTGCCTGGAGCCCCAAGTCCTAGGTATGCTCCCCTGCTCCTCCTCTTTGTCCTTTCTGCCATGTTTTTGGATAATGGAAGTGGTTCTTTTCTTCTCTTCTTTGGGAAATGGCTCTTTTTTTTTTTTTTTTTT
>NW_022900930.1:3459557-3496141 GCF_012274545.1 Fukomys damarensis | reverse complement strand
TTTTTTTTTTTTTTTTTTTTTTTTTTTGGTACAGGGAATCGAACTCGGGTCCTTGCGCTTGCAAGGCAGGCCACCGAACCGCTGAGCTAAATCCCCAGCCCGGAAATGGCTCTTAATACATTTCTATTTCTCACAATAAAATTGATGCTCCTGGGGGAGAGGAAGGAATGCAACCTAAATTTGAATATTAGACATACTTAGTAATATCTGGCACTTATTAATTGCTTATTAATAATCAATTGTGCTCCGTAGAAAAGCATGAGTTCCAAAACTGTCAATGCCCAGAAATGCAGGGTTGCGTTCTCATGGGGTGATGAGGAGGCTAGAGAGAGCTTTCCAGTGTAACTAAGATCCATCTCGGCTACAGGTCCCATCCTGCAGCTTGGTACCACCCAGCTGCCCATGACTGAGCAGCCTGCCCAGAGGTCACGAGCATCAGTCCTGGTGTCTGTGGTGTGCTAGATGTAGGGATGGTGGCAGGAATTTCAGGAAGCTCCAGGTACGTGCTGTCAGGAGGCTGGGCCAGGAGCACACTGGGGACACAATGATTTTCTGTCTTCTAAAGTCAGTTCACCCTTTGTCTTAGTTATTTTTCTCACTGCTGAGAGAAAACTCCAAACACCCACAGGTTGAAGAGGAAAGGTTTATTTTGCCTCACACTTTGTAGAGCTTTCAGTCCACGTTTGGCTGATTCTGAGGTAGATGGCAGAGGAGCATCAGAGAGGAGAAACAGTTCATGGCATGGCAGGTAGGAGGCAGCAAAGCAGCAGCTGCCAGCCTGCCGCTGCCCTTCCCCTTTATCCCATCCAGGCCACCAGAATTATGTTCAAGTAATCAGTGGGCTAATTTAGTACCACACACCTTTAATCTCACTTCCTCTAGATCCAGCCAGCGCTAAAAAGCCCCACCTGTGAGCTCATGAGGCTTTGGGAGGACATCGAGATACAAGCTGTAACACCTTTCCCTCCACACATGGTCCTGCCCCTGTAGAAAAGAAGAACTATAACTAGGCATGCAATCCCAGCACTCTTGGAGGCTGAGGCCGGAGAATGGAAAGCTCCTGCCCAGCCTGGGCAACTTGACTTCCAGAGACCTTATTTCAAAACAAAACATACAGAAAGGGCTGAAGGTATAGCTCAGTGTAAAGGCCCCAGGTTCAATCCCCAATACCGTTTAAAAAACCCTCACAAATCTTAGTCTGACCCTGCGTGAGAGTGGGTGCCGAGTGGAGGGTGGGAGCCAGTCACCAGTTCTCACAGATCCAACAAGATCCTTCTGTGGCAAGGTGCACTGTGGAACCTTGGTGACCATCTCTGGAGTGTTTTTCAGCCACACCGCCCAGATCACAGCTCTGTTACCCTTCTGGGCCTGCCTCTTTCAAACCAAAACAGTAAACAAGATGTGTTCCTGCTTCTGTCATTTATGGCACAATTCAGGGGTCCTTCCACTTGGTCTGTCCTTTTAAGGCTGTTTCCTGCCTATCCTTTAATGTCAGTGTCCCTAGAAACAATTTTCCCCTTCAGACGGGTTCCTGCATACACATTTTTCTTCTTCTTTTCCTTCTGCATGTGAGGCACGTGATTTACCACCAAGTTACATACCCAGCCAGAGATGTTCTTTAAAAAAAAGACAAAAGACTTTCTTAACACTGAAAGATGACTTAGAATACACTGTTATATATATATATATATGTTTTTTTTTCTTCTTTCTTTCTTTTTTGGGGATTGAACTTGGGACTTGGTGTGTGCAAGGCAAGTGGTGAAACCACTGAGCTAAATCCTTGGCCTCATATCATTTATATTTTTAAAGCAACTTTTTTCAAACTATGGTGATCTGAATGTTAGTTTGTAACCACTTGCAACATACCAAAGAGTAATTGAGATCCATAGCTCTGATTTTCGTGTGTGTGTGTGTGTGTGGGACTACAAGTTGATCTCAGGAGTACTGTCCTGCAGCTTCTCTCCTCCACACAGGCTGTGTGTCCAAGGCACTGTCCACTGACCCTCCTCTCTCAGATGCTGTTCATGGAAAGGAGTGATCCAGGGGGCCCTTCTTATTCTCCTCTGCAGCACTAGGTTGTGGCCTTTGCCAGAAAATGTGGCCCAAGTATGGCTTGATGGGGTCAGAACCCTGGAAGTTTCGATTTGGACCTCACAACTAAACACTTGTGAAGTCATCTGGTCAACCTTGCACCTTTGTTTTCTTTGCCAAAGTGAGATCCTGAAGGGCCACAGCTGCTATATGACCCCAAGTGAGCACCTCTGTTCATCCCAACTTGAGGAATGTTGCAGAGAGACTTAACTGCAGAAAATCAAGGAAGAGAATTCAATTCGTGCTGCCCATCTTGTTCAGCTGGGCCAAGGGAACTTCACTGGCTTAGGGGTTGCTTTTAGTTTAATTTTTCTTTTCTATTTTCTCACTGCTGGCCTGGGCACACACTGAGGTCATTTGAAGCTGAGTTAGGAGCCAGAGCAGCAGCTCAGTACATTCCGGAGAAGGCGAGGAGAGCTGAGCAGAAGTGAGAATCCATTCGGCCTTGAAGCACAGGTTGCAGAGGACTGCGTTTCCTTCCAGTGGGTCCGATCACACTACTGATTCCTGCAGCAGATCATATTTTCAGAATCCTAACATTAAATGCTGTTTATGGGTTTTCAGTTTCGAAATCAACCTATAGACAGCACAGATTTACGGTGCCTTGCTGCCTGGTTCTGGTGGCTCCAGGAGACTGTCAATGAAGAAGAGGCTGATACTTAGTTTTGCTTTCCTTTCTACAGTATCTGATGGAAACTGCAGCATAGAAAATGAGTTAGGAACATAGGACAAGGAGGACTCACCTGGCTCTTGCTTCCGTTTGATGATATAGATCTGAAGGAGAAATTAAAATGGATTTGAGTCTTGTACACGGTGACGATTACTGCATTTTGGAACTGCAACGATATTAAAACAGTGTCCGTGAAAGAGAACTGGCACAGTGATTCCACGTTCACTGAACCTCAGAATCCACAAAGTGAGGAGGAAAAGGCTTATGTCAGGGTCAGACCTGGACTGAACAACTGGAAAGCCAGGGAAGGGCTCCAGCACAGGCCACGCCACAGCGGCTGCTTTGGGACACTGATTATGTTGGCTAAGAGCACTTGGAGGCCGCCAGGAAGGGCTGGGCACACAGCTCCACAGGGAACAGCAGCCTGGCAGGCACGAGGCCCTGGCTCTGACCCCCAGCCACTCCCAAAAAGCAAAACTCAAAAAAGAAACAGCAAAGCAGGTGTAAGGATACGGTGACTTTCCATTTTCCTTCCTGAAAA
This sequence comes from Fukomys damarensis, assembly GCF_012274545.1. Classification (NCBI taxonomy): domain Eukaryota; kingdom Metazoa; phylum Chordata; class Mammalia; order Rodentia; family Bathyergidae; genus Fukomys; species Fukomys damarensis. Next base: position 3,492,839 of record NW_022900930.1, on the reverse strand, counting down.
CAGGATAAGAAGGCCCATGTGAAAGACGGCCTCCCTCTGAAAGAGAAATATTCTTCCCGTCAGAGGTGGGAACAGACCTTGGTGAGGGCGCTGCTCTCCAGTTTCTTTTCCCGCAGTTTACTGTTTGTGGCCATAAAGTGCTCAGCTCCAACTGCTGTTTTGGGTCTTCCTGTTTTTTTGTAGACACCCATACACGTGTGTAAATAGAATCTGTGAAACGTCTTCTTTGGTCAGTCCCTGCTGGAGACCTTAGCAGGGCAGAGGAAAACTACCTTCTCCACAGTATGGTTCTTAAATGAAATTTATTTTTAACTAGTACATAAAAACACAACAATTTTTTAATGTTTAAATGACACTAGACATATGATGTTCTCATTTAGCCTTTATGATTAAAAAAAACTACAGTATTGTGTGTGTGTGTGTGTGTGTGTGTGTGCTGGGCATCACATGCAGGGCATTTGCACTGAGATACTTCCCCAGCCCTTTGTTGTATTTTTAATTTTTAGACAGGATGTCACTAACTTGCTAACTCACCCAGGATAGGCTGGAACTTGCAATCTTCCTGCCTCAGCCTCATGAAATGCTGGGCTTATAGGAGAGCACCCCCATGCCTGGTTCCCTCACAGAACAGATAGAAAAAAGATGACTAATCAAATACTCCCCATCATGCAAGTATTAGTCAAAGAAACGCCACTTTCCGCTGTGTTTTTGCCATCGAAAGAGTCTGGGCCCCCTGCACTTTACAGACGAGAGGCAGGTCCACAGTCTAAGCCTCTACCTTGCCCCGTCACCAAGGGCGGGAACTTGTGCTGACAGACTGCAGCTAACCCAGTGTCACTTGGAGCTGTGCTGTTGACCAGTCAGAGGGGCTGTTTGCAGTTTCCCTGATACATAGTCTTGTTTTAAAACTGAACCAAACTAGACCAAACTCTCAACAGTGGTGTTCGCTGGGTCTGGCTACTCAAGAGAAGTTTTGCAAGTTGGAGGCCAGCCCGGAGAATACAGTGAGACCCCCGGCTCAAACAACAGCAACAGCCACGTTCGACAAGAAGCCCCGAGGACAGATGCCCTTGTAGGCCCTTCACAAGGCGCACTTCACTTCACTTGGTGAAGAAGTTACTTAACGCTCTTTCCTCTGGTAACTACCAGCCCCTCAGAGTCGCCCCGTGGGGGCCCTGGACGGCACCTGGCAGGGAGGGGTGGGGACAGTGACCTGGACAATGACCTCACCCCTCCTGACCTTCTCGGGCCTCTGTCATCTCCATGGGCTTTGCTCTCCCTGCAATCCTGGGTGAGATAATCTGGAGAGGGAATTTTCAGGAAGGGGGGATGTTTTAACAAACAGCAGAAGCAGTTTGAATTTGAGCTGTTCAGAAATAGGGAAGTTGGAGAGTGAGAGAGTGGAGTTGGGGGTTTTAGTGCAGGGAACAGACTAGGAGTCATTTTGACTGGGCCCTTGAAAGACATTTCCTTAAAATGTGAAAATAATTTTGCAGGGGGAATGTTTACCCCTCCCCCCCCAAAAACCCGCTAATCTACAGAAAAAACAACTTACACACAGGAACCTAAATGTCACTGGATTCCCAGAGGGAATGAGCTCAGAGGTTAAAAGGGGACGGATGCTGTCCAACTATTAAATGTATTTTTAAAGGCCCTTTTGGGCTTAAAATGGTTCCAGGAAGAAGACAGGCTTTTCTCCCTGGGGAGTGATTCTTTGCAAATGCTAGCAGAAGGTTCTAAGAGCTGGGGTTCAGGATGGTGGGTGCGGGCAGGGGACGGAGAGGCCAGCCAGAAATATTCTGTCCATGGTCGTTTCAGCCAGACTTGGAGATCAAACGTTTGGAATCGGAGAAACTCCCTCTGGGATGGCCTTTGTTTATCCTGCTTCCCAGACATCACTGTTCACAGGGTGATGTCACCGGCAGAGCGTGGATAGACAGCGGGTCCCGGTTCTCTGAAGAGCTCAGCACGCAAAGCAGCCCTCAGGGTGGGCTGTACATGCAAACCAAGATGCACAAACTGGCACATGGGCGCAGCGGAGGGAGCCGAAATGCAGCTGTCCCGTGCAGTCACAGTCACGCAGCGAAAGGGGAACCAGGAGGCCCCAGTCCCAGCCCCGCTTCTGTCGCAGACTTGGGATCCGAGCCAACTTTGCAAGGGTAAAAGTAGCTCCCAAGGTGGAGTCCAGCATTCTCCTGTAGCTTAGCGACACCATACTTTGAGGCCCTGGGTTTGATCCTCAGCAGTGGTGAAAGAAAGCAGGAAGGAAGAGAGGAAGGGAGGAAGGAAAAGCAAAAGAGAAAAAGAAGTTGGTTTATATACGGAGTGCAGAGTGGGGAGCCCGGTCTTCTCAGGCAGCACAGCTAATCTAGGCCTCAGAGAAACCTGTCGTGCTGCAAGGGACCGAGAAGACGTCCACCCGAGCAGGAGGGAAGTGGGGCTTGGGAGTCCTGGGCTGCTGAGCTCAGACGCTGGCAGATAGCAGCTCTGAAAGGTGCTGTCATTTCAGGGCCCTCTTCTCTTTCGGCAAAGTGTCCAACTTCCACTCCTACAAGCCAGCACCGAAAGCTTCATCTGTTCATTCCAGACAGACTTTGATTTAGGAAAGTAATGGCAGCTGGGCAGAGGAGTTCATTTCCTGCTGGATGTTTAAAGGCAACACTGGTTGGTATAATTACACCTACCCTCTCCGCATTCTCTCTCCTCATCTTTACCTGAAACCCACCCCTTGCTATTGGTGAGAGTTTACATTTATTAGGAGCAGAAAAGGGCCAGGCATGGTGCTGCAAGCCAGTAATCCCGGCACTTGGGAGCCTGAGGCAGGAGGATCACAAATTCAAATTCAAGTCCAGCCTGGACAGTTTAGCAATTTAGCAAGAACTTGTCTTAAAACAACAACAACAAAAAAAAACCACTAAAATGGCTCAGGATGTAGCTCTGTGCAAAGGTGCTTGGTTTAATCCCCAATACTGAAGAAACAAAACAAAACAAAACAAAAAAAAAAACAGAAAAAACCAAACTTAAACACAAGAAGCCATCAGAGTCACCCAAGGGAGCAAGGTCTCACAGCTGCACAGACCAGCAAAGCAGAACCGTGGAGTCAAGGACCCCTCCAGGGCCTAGGGCTCTTTCCCGCACTCCTCACCCAAAGCCCAGACTTTTTACTTAATTTTTCTTAATCCATTTAGTGGCAGTCACATGCTAATATACAGAGTCACCTTTGTCTCCCTCCTCTCTTTTTCTTTTGGGTACCGGGGATTGAACTCGGGTCCTTGTGCTTGCGAAGCGGACAGCAGACCCACTGAGCTAAATCCCGGGCCCCTCCCTCCTCTCTGAGCAGCAGTTTCCAGCCTGCTTTTCAGAGACCCCTAAAGGGATCCTGAGGCCTAACAGACCCCAACCACTCCCAGAAGGAAGCTCAGTCTCCCAAGAACTCACATTTCCCACCTGGCGCTGAGTCACAGGTCCCAAGGCAGGAAGCTCTGGCCGCACCCGGCCCGGAGAAGTCACCCTCAGGCTCAGCGAGTATCACACCTAGGAGTCTGGGCACTTTGCCCCGTGCAGCAGGGGAAAGGTGACTCCAAGAGCTCTGACCTTGCACTCTGGAGCACTGTGTCCCTGTCATCTCTCTTGCCTATGAGAGCGCTTAAGGATTGACTCTAAAAGAAAAGAAGAGGCCCGTGCTATAAATAACGCACCACGCTTGGACCAGGCAGCCTCCTCGCTCCCACCCCAGTCACCCTGGTGACTGTCAGAGTCTGGCGGCCTCGAGCAGAGGGGTTAGTGTGATCACAAGATCACCAGTAGATACTCTGGCCTTGCACCCTGCTGGAGAGTTTGAGTCACTGACCAGGAGCCAGGAGGAGAAGGAAGGAGGAAGGAGGGAGAGCTGGGAACCTACAAGGGCCAGTTTGAAACAGCGACTGTCTTTTCTTTTTTTTAAAGCCTGACTTTCTACCAGAATGTGAAAATCTATGAGGGGAATGCAGAAGGGAGAGGTAAAAGAACAATTCCTCGGAAATGTCTTTGATTTTAGAGTGGCTGACTTGGTCCTCAAAACACAGATCTGGCTCCCATGTTTTTGTCAAAGAGCCGGAAGAGCTGGTGCCATCAGCAGTTTCAGACTCTGTTGTTGGAGTCAGAATCTGCTGTTTTACATATCAGTAAGCAGGGAGGAGGCAGGGCTCCGGCACTGGTGAAGCTGGGACGTGGTCAGTCTGCAGTCAGCCGCTCTCACTTCCTGTGGGTGCCCAAGGTCTGGCGTGCTCAGGTCCACCCAGCTCTGTCCTCTCCACTGTGGGGGCTGCAGGTGGACAGGAACACAGGGAGTCCCGTTGGAGACGTGCAGAGCTCTGATTGGGAGTGGGCAGCCTGTGCCGGGCCGGGGAGGGCCAGAGTGGATGGGCTGTGTGACCAGCACAACCGACTTCCTGAGAAGCTGGGTGACTCGGCAGGTCACCCTCACACTCCAAAAGGTGAAATGTGGATGAAGGGCTGAGGAGATGCTGAGGAACAAAAGCCACTGTCTTTGATCACTGCTTTTAAGTGACTTCCCTAGGATAGGATACTACTAAGCACCGTCTAGAAGAAGGTAGAACCTGAGACTATTTCAGGTGCTGCGGCTAAGCTAAATTCCACAACAATTAGCTGACTGTCAGTGTAATTAATATCCAACCTGCCAGTGTTTGGGGCCGGGGTGTCCCCTGAGGCCTGTGCGTTAAAGGTGTGGTCCCCAGCCCGTGGTGGTGCTGCTGCGTGGCGGCAGAACTGTTGTGTGTAGGGGGGCTGGCAGGAGGGAGTTAAGTCTTGGGGGCACTCCCCTGGGGTGGAATTGGGACCCCAAACCCTTCCAGGCTCTGCTTCCCGTGCCTCCACCAGGCAGCCCCACCACAACCTACCGTGCGGCCCCAGCCCAGAACAGCAGAGCTAAGCAACCGTGGACTGAAAGCTGACGTGTGAGCCAGGTAAGCCTCTCCTCCCCTGTGTGGTCTCAGCAAGGAGGAACAGAAAAGCTCACTACTACCCAATCTTGGTACCGTCTTTGTTCTATATACATTTATTTGTTTATTTATTCATTTGCAGTGTGGGATATTGAACCCAGAGACTTTGCCCGGAGCTACATCATCAGCCCTTTCCATTTTATTATTCTTTTTCCGATTTTTGAGACTGGGTCTTCCTAGGTCACTCAGTTGCCTAACCTGGTCTTAAACTTGTGATCCTCCTGCCTCAGCCTCCTTAGTAGCTGAGATTCTTCTGCCTTGGTCTCTCCAGTAGCACCTGAGGTGTACCCCACCATCCCTGACTGGTTTGTTTTTATAATCTGAGGTAGGTTCTCTGTTCCAGAGCGAGGTTGTGTCTACAGTTGGTATTTCCAGCACAGGTGTGATGCCTGCCAGCTCCTCCCACCTCCCTGCTGCTCAGTACCTGGGATGGAGGTAGGGCAAGGCCTCGGTAGACAGTAGATGTGACGAAAATCGTGCCAGTTCTTACAGAAAAAGGGCTGGGGGTGTAAGCTGGAGGTAGAACACATGCTCAGCATGTGTGAGCCTTTGAAAGTTCAGTTCTCATCCTGTGTGCACAAGCACACGTCACACACACACGCGTACCTCCCAAGTATTGCTAGGGTTAGGATCTCCCTTCTCCAAATATTGGGAGCAAGTTATTTACCACCTCCCAGGTCACCTTTAGTCCCAGCCCCTCCTCCCTCCTCTCCCTTCCCTTCCATACTCCTGTCTCTCTCTCTCAATGCTGCAGAATTGAACCCAGGGTCCTCACACTGAGATTCTTCCTCAGGCCTTTTCAGTTCAAGACAGAGTTTTGCTGAATTGGCCAGGCTGGTTTCCAATTTATAATCTTCCTGCCTCAGGCCCTCAGAGTGCTGGAATTACAGGGATGCACCACCAGGCCTGTGTATAGGTCTGTTTTCTATTGTGATTAATAAGTTTTTATTGACATTTAATAAATGTACACATTTGTGGAGAGCAGTATGAAAATTGGATGCGGGAATATAGTGCGCAGGTGTCCAGTCAGACATTAGCACGTCCATCCCTCAAACACTTGTCTCTTTCTGTTGGAAGCCTTCAGACCCCGCGGTCACCTGCTGTGCCGCAGACTCCTCACTTCTCCGTTCTTACCCCTCCTCGCCATGCTGAGCACCAGCAGGAAGTTAAGCAGCGTGGCGGCCGTGACCTGGCGCCCACGGTCACCCGAGGTCAGCCGAGCCCCGGGGCGTGGCCCTGCAGAAGGGCGAGAGGCAGCTAGTAAGTAACTGGCTGGCGGGGCCGGAACGCGTTCTTACTCTCAGTCTCCCCCAGTGCTGTCTGAACGGCGAGGCTCAGGGTGCGGGGTAGTGTGGTGGGGACACCCTAGCCCAAAGACAAGGTCTGCAAGCCCCGCGCCGTTTCCCTTGGAACCACACTGAGCGTCCGCATCTGGACTTGCTCCTCTGGCGGAACTCGATCGTGGGGTCTGAACTGGGCAGAGTTGGGAGATTCGCGTCCGATGACGTGGGAGGGTGCGAGTGCCCGGAATCATCGGCGATCTGGAGGGTGCTGTGCCCTCAGGGACTAGGGAGCCCGGGAGACGGCACGCAGCGTGCAGCGAAACCTGGGGAGGAAGGCGGCCAGGGCTGACAGGCCGGCCTGAGCATCTTGGGGGAAGTCTGGAGGCAAATGGGGAGCCTCTTGAAGTTTAAGCTCCAGAGGGACACAGCTAGATTTTATCCTAGGAAGACCAAGCCGGCGCCCACACGGCAGAACCGAAACGCAGGGAGATAAGTCTCTCTCCTCCTTAAACCTTCCAGGGTCTGAAACAAACTTCCGGCTCGGGCTGGCAGGCGTGTGACCCGGGTTCCACCCCCAGCCCTGGACAGTAAACCAGCCCAACTCGGACTCTTCTGCGCCCCCACGCCTGGCTCCCGTCAGGCCCCGGCCAGCCGACCCTTCTCCAGCTTCTCTGGCTTGGAGTTTGTCCTGGATTCTCCGGGACTCTGGTCCTTCAGCTCTCTGTCTGCGTTGGCGTCACCCTTCTAGGACAGCCTGGTCCTTACACACTGTAAGCCTCTCGGATTACTGTCCTTTGTCCTCTCAGATGTGCTTTATGAGGGGCAAGTCACCCCTGGCTTATTCACGGACACATTCCTGGACCCTGGCTGACCACGGAATGAAGGAGCAACCCGCGCGGGTCTCTCAAGGTCTAAACTAAGGCGGCCGGGAGGAGGTGGGGCTGGGAGGTGCGAGGCTGGAGACTGTGTAGCCCGGACTTGGCTGGGTGTGGGTGGTGAGAGAGGGAGTTAGCGCTCTGGCTCGGGTGGCTGGCGGCCCTGCACCAGAGGGAGGCAAGAAGGAGAGGGTCACCCGGTGCAGGGAGGCTGGGCAGGTGCCCAGGAGGCCAGAACCTGGGAGGGGTCTGTACCAGACAGCAAGAGGCGCTTGCCCTGGCCTGGGGTCTCGGAAGGAACAGGTTTCAGTCACCCTGGGCTGACCAAGGTCGCTGTGTTGCGAGGCCGCCCGGTGCGCAGGGCTCTTGGTGCGGTACAGACGGAGACCTACAGCTGTGGCTAAGCAGACGGCTCCCGTCCGGTGTTTCCGAATGTGTAGATTATGTTTTGTTATCAGTGCACGTTTGCTGTGCACAGTGATTTTACTCATTGTGGAAGGCCGGTCGTAACACGTCCTTCTTCGTTCCGGAGGTCCTGCTCTGTCAGGGGCAGGCTCACCCGCGAAACCACGTATTTCCCCCGTTTGCTTCTGCGGATGGAACCCAGGGCCTGGTGCAGGCTGAGCACGTTGTCAACCACTGAGTCACCCCCCAGTTATTATTATTGTTGTTGTTGTTTTCACAATACTGAGGATTAAACCCTGTGACTGCCGAGCTACATCTCCACCCCACTCCCCCTTAATGGAATCAGGGTCTTGCTAAATTGCCCAGGCTGGCCTCCTCCAAATTGAAACTCTCCTGCCTCGGCTTCCAAGGTAGCTAGAACTACAGGCATGTGACACCATGCCCTGCCCAACTTACTTTTTTGAGTGGCATTTATTTTCTTCCTTTCTTTTGTGATGCTGAGAATCAAGAGAATGTATATATATTTTTTGGTACCAGGGATCGAACTTGGGTCCTTGTGCTTGCAAGGAAAGTGGTGGAACCACTGAGCTAAATCCCCGGCAGGAGAATATATTTTCTTTTGTGAGTGTGTGTGTGTGTGTGTGTGTGCGTGGATTTTATTATTATTTTACTAATTCATCCTATCCCCCCAGCCCCTACGAATGTATTTTCAATGCCAACAGTTTAAACTCATTAGTGAAGAAAGGACAACATGAATAATGGTGACAGTCATTAAAAATAATACACTTTGCTGTTTTGTTCCTAGCTTTTTTTCTCTTCCATAGGTTTTCTACAACATAGTTAAAATTGCACACACAAAAATATATCTTGCCTCTTTTTTTTTTTTTTTTTTTGCTACACATTATCTTGCAAATATTTTTCCCTGTAGCTTTAGCATTTTGGTGGTTCTGTAATGTTCTTTTCATAATTAGTGAACGTTTACACTATTTGTAATTTTTCTCTATTTTAAACCCTATGTATATAGTGACTGCTAACACTGCTGTGACAGGGTATCTCAGACTGCAGACTTTAAACAGTGATTTACTTTCTCCACGCAGTGCTGGCGGCCGCAAGTCCAAAGCCCAAGTGCCAGCCGGTCCGCTCCTCCTGCAGCCTCTGTCCTTGGTGTGCAGGACATCTCCACCCTCTTGCTGTGTCCTCACATTGTCTTTCCTCTGTCCTGGAGCAGCCCAGTGTCTCCCTGCCTGGGCAAATGTCCTGTTCCTTGGAGGACACCGGTTAGAATAGCTCCGGACACACCCCAAGGTGTGTTTGTGTTTGTTTTTGGTACCAGGGATCGAACTCAGGACCTTATGCTTATGAGGCAGGTGGTGGAACCACTGAGCTAAATCCCCAGTCCCTCAAGGGTCCTGTTTTAAATTACACCCCTGTGAGGTCAGATCTCCAAATACAATCACAGTGTGAGCTCCTGGGGGTTAGGGCTTTAATGTGACATTTTGAGGTGGGGGGACACTATTCACCCCAAAACACATTGCGTATCTTCTTTTCTCATCTGCATTTCCAGTTATTTCTGTTGGATACAAGTCTGTCTGGAAAGGGAATAACTGGACCAAAAAGTAAAAATACTTGAAGCCTCTTGGAATTTGTTTTCCCAAAAGAATTTAACAATAGCTGTTGAATAGATCACTTAATTTTTTTTTCAATAAATGAATGAACCGACTAAGGATTCCCTTCAGCTGCTCATCACGGTGATTGAACTCGGCAAGGGGTTGTGTTGTCCCTGCAGTGAGGCAGAAACAGTCACCGACGAGACAGCGGTCTCAGGCAGGACCACAGCCTTGGGCACCTGCTCGCTCTCGGTTCCCCGCTCCTGCGGTCTTGGCACACGGCTCTCCCATCCCCGGCTTAGCTCTTGCTGTTCTGTCTCTTGTTGCCAGGTCTCCCTGTGGCTGGCGCCCTCGTTGCTTGCATCTGGATGTCGTCTTCCCAGTGCGACATTTCCTGGCCACTTTCTGAAACGCCATCCCCTCTTCCCTCCCTGCCCGCTTTCGTTTTCCTGTTTAGCATTTTTTGTAGACACATATACTACACATGTGTTGGTTCTCTATTTCTGTAACCAGTAGTAGAGATAATAAAGTTATGAAGAGAAGAGGTTATTTTGCACACGGTTTTACAGTTCCAGACCATGACCGTGTCACTAAATGGTGCCACTGAATGGCCAGCGGTCCCAGGTAATGGTTCTGTTTGAAGAACAGTGAGCTTGAAACTTTCTCATTTATTAACCATATTAAAGGCATTTATGCCGGGGATTTAGCTCAGTGGTTCTGCCGCCCGCCTCGCAAGCCCAAGAACCAGGGTTCAATCCCCAGTACCAAAAAAAAGAGAAAAAAAAGGGGGTATTTATTACAGGCAAGAAAAGGAGTAGTGTTTTAAAAAGAAGGAAAGAAGAAGAGCTCTAAAAAGAAGAAAAGTGCTCTGAAAAGAAGTTCTGTGAAGAAAAGAAGAGAAAATCCACCCTGCACACAGAGCAGCACCCTGGATGGGTAAGAAGACAGTGACCATGAGACCCGACAGCCGCCATCTTTCACAGCCTGTCTCTGGTGTCAATTCTGGGCAGCTCTCTGTGCTCGGCAGGTCGTGCCCAATTATCCCGCCTCATTGCCACGCCCTGATCTTCTGCCTCCGAAGGCGGGGGCCCATTACTTTTGTCCTGTGGTGAAGCTACACATCACAGGAGGTGTGTGTAGTAAAACAAAGCTGCTTACAGAAGGGCAAGGAAGTGACCAGATCCCACGGCCCCCTTGGCGCACACCCAATAACTAAGACCTACTGCGTCCTGACTTTAAAGGTGCCACCACCTTCCAATACCACGAGGGACGGGGCCGTACCTTTCATACACGGGCCTTCAGGGACACATCCAAAAGCAAACTATATGGCAAAGCGTGTACACACCTTTGCGGACTGAGGATCAGACCCAGAGTCTTTGAATGCTAGACAAGCAATTGCCATGGCGCGACACTCTCAGCCCTATATTGTAATTGTATCTTTCATTAGTTCTCTTTCTCCTTCCCTCGAAGGTAAGCTCCATAAAGGTATGAGGTTACTCTGCTTTGTTCGTCACCTTATGTGTGTACTGTGTGCAGTTACACACATTTCCACTTCCAGGAACACCAAGCCTGATTTCCCCCTTATCCCTTCCCTCATCCCTTCCTTCTTTCACATCGTGTGACGCCTTTCTCAAAGCTCCACAGGAAGTTAGTCACAAACCCGGAAGAATCAAAACCCTTGAGTTTCGGTCTTTTAAATTACTATTCCTTGGCCGGGCGTGGTGGAGCACGCCTGTAATCCCAGCACTTGGGAGGCTGAGGCAGGGGGATTGCTGTGAGTTCGAGACCAGCCTGGGCTACCCAGTGAGTTCCAGAGCGGTCTGAACTACATAGTGAGACCCTGTCTCAAAATAAAATAAATAAATAAAAAATAAAATAAAGTAAATTACTATTCCTAAGCTAGAATGTCATTGATCCTTAAGGATTAGCCTAAAAGGATGAGAGATATAGTTTGCTGGTTAAATTTAGATTTAATGAAACTTCTGAAACATATGTTCATTTGTATGTTAAAGTCAGTAAGTAGTACAGCATTTCCAAACTTACTAGGATCTTTTCTGAAATTTCTGGGGAGGTAGGAGAACAAAGTTTGTGTTTATTCTGCCATTTTTATTCAATTCCTATTTAATCCTGAGTTAAGTTCCCTCAAACTCCCTTACGATGTAAAGATAAAATATATAGTATTTCTAAAAATTAAATATTTTAATTTATACAAATTTAGGGATAGGGCATATAATTTGATGCCAGCATACAACAACTAAATCAGGGTAGTTTACACTAAAAATCTTTTTTGGGGCCAGGGATTTAGCTCAGCGGTTCTGCCACCTGCCTTGCAAGCGCAAGGACCTGAGTTTGATCTCTGGTACCAAAAAAAAAATCTTTTTTGATTAACACATTTAAACAATATTACTGGTCAAATCAGGCTTGTTAATGTTTCCAACTCTATTATTAGTTTGGGTTTGGAGCTGAATGTCTTCTCTCTTCTAGTTATTCATAAAATAAGTGCCAGGTTCATTATTTACTGATCTGGACCAAATGCTTAGCGAATTATAAGCATCGATTTATTTATTTATCAATTAATTAAGTTTTTGCACTGCTAGGAATTGAATCCAGGGCCTTGTGCACGCCGGCAAGCTCTCTACTTCTCCGCTGTACTCTCAGTCCTCACATCAATTTCCTTTCGGGCAAAATCACTTTTTTTGGCTTTAAGAAAATATGAAAATACTGAAAGTAATATTTCAAATCATGGATCTTCACCAGCTAGTTCTGGGGTCTTATGCATGCTCAGGACACACAAGCGACACCCACAGCCTATTCCTTTTATAATTTGTTGGATATCGATTCGTATTTCATAAATGTACATATTTTGATCAAATCCATCCCCCATTACTTTTCCTTACCACTCCGACTCCCTCACTCTTGTTCCCTTTCTCTTGTCTAATAACAGTCTCTCTTCTACTTTATGCCTTTTTTAAAATTTTTCACATATTAGGGAGAACATACAATACTTGTTTTTCTGTCTGGCTTATTTCACTTAACAGGGTGATCTTCAGTGCCATCTGTTTACCTGCAAGTGAGGTAATTTTATTGTTCTTCAGAGCTTGCTGAAAGACACTCGTGTGTGTGTGTGTGTGTGTGTGTGTGTGTGTGTGTGTGTACCGCATTTTCCTTACCAGTTCTGTTAGGGGCATCTACTCTGGTTCTGTGTCTTGACTCCTGTGGACGGTGCCACAGTAGACACGGGCATACAGATAGCCCTACAGTGTGCTGACTTTAGTTCCTTTAAGGACATCCTCAGAGTGGTATGGCTGTATCATATGGTAGTTTTATTTTTAGTTTTTTGAGGAACCTGCGTACTAATTTCCATAGTGGCTGTACTAATCTGCATTTCCACTAGCGGTGTAGAAGAGTTCCTTTTTCCCCCTGTATTGTACCAGCATTTATTATTTTTTCTATATTCTTTTTTTAAAAAACAATTTTATGGGTACATTTTAGATATATAATAGAATGACATTCATCATTGGAAATTTGTGCTTTTACATAATCTATCTTGGCTCTTATTTTTCTCCCCATTCCCCTGTCCTCCCTTCAACCCCTCCACCCCTCTCTATTTTCAAAGATTTTGTTTTCATTTTATCATTTTATTTTTTATTTTTTTTTTAATTTTTGGTACTGGGAACTGAACTTGGGTCCTCGCGCTTGCAAGGCAGGCCACCGAACCGCTGAGCTAAATTCCCGGCCCTTCATTTTATCATTTTCTCATACTAATTTACACCCACCCCCCCAGTACAAGGGATTGAACTCAGGACCTTGTGCTTTCAAGGCAGGTGTGGTGCCACTGAGCTAAATCCCTGGCCCTTTTTTCTATATTCTTGGCGGTAGCCATGCTTTCTGACCAGTGAAATAGAATCACAATGTAGTTTTTTGTTTTTTTTGTTTGTTTGTTCTGGTCTTGGTTTGATTTGGTTTTTGAGACAGGGTCTCATTACGTAGTTCAGGCTGGCCTTGAACTCACTATGTAACCTAGGCTGGCCTCGAACAGGCGGCCACCTTCCTGCCTTTGCCTCCTGGGTGCCGGGGTTACTGGCACAGGCCGCCTCTCCTGGCCATAGCTGATTGCTGTTCTCTAATGGCTGTAAATGTCGAACATGCTTTTCATTGACTTATTGGTCATTTATATGTCGTTTGAAAAGTGTCTGCTCAATTCATTTGCGCCATTTATTGATTGGGCTGTTTGGTGTCTTGTGCTGTGTGTGTGTGTGTGTGTGTGTGTGTGTGTGTGTGTTAAAAATTTTTAGTTCTTTACATATTCTAGATATTAATCCTCTGTCAGAAGACTACTAGCTGGTTAGATTTCCTCCCTTTCTGTAGGCTTTTTTACTCTATTGCTTGTTTCCTTTGCAGGGTAGAAACTGTTTAATTTGATGTAGTACCATTTGTTGATTCTTAATAGTTCCTGTGCTATTGGAGAACTACTCAGGAAGTCTTTGCCTGTGCTTATGACTTCAGGAATTTCCCCTATGTTTTCTTCAGGCAGTTTCAAGTTTCAGGTTTTATCCATTTTGAATTAAATTTTGTACAAGGTGAGAGAGAGATCTTGTTTCAGTCTTCTATATATGGATATCCAGTTTTCCCAGCACTGTTTATTCTCCAACACAATGTTTTTGGCTTCTTTTTCATGAGTCAGATAGTTATACTTGCATGGGTTTTTTCCTATGTCCTATATTCTATTCCATCGGCCTGTGTCTATTTCTGCATCAGTACCATGCTGTTTTGTTACTGTGGCTTTGTAGTATAATTTGAAATTGGATATTGTGGTGCCTCCAGCCTTGCTCCTTTTGCTCAGAATTACTTTGGCTCTTCTTGATCTTCTTTGTCTCAATAAGAATTTTAGAGACCAGGAATTTAGCTCAGTGATTCTGCTGCCTGCTACCAGCTCAAGGTCCCGAGTTCAATCCCTGGCACCACACTCATAAAAAAAAAAAAAAAAGGTTTTTGGGGGCCAGGGATTTAGCTCAGTGGTTCCACTGCCTGCCTCGTGAGCACAAGGTCCCAAGTTCAATCCCTAGTACAAAAATTTTTTTTAAGGATTTTTTTTTCTAGTTCTGTGAGGAATGTCACTGGAGTTTTGATGCCAGTTACATTGACTCTACAGATTGCTTTTGATACTATGGTCATTTCTGTAGTCCATCCATGTGGGAGGTCTTTCCATCTTCTTCAATGTCTTTCATTAGAGCTCTGTAGCTTTCATTGTAGAGATCTTTCACTTTCTTGTTTAGTTCGATTTCTAGGTTTATGGGGTTTTGTTTGTTTGTTTGTTTGTTTTTTTTTGTTTTTTTTTTTTTTGGTACTGGGAATCAAACTCGGGTCCTTGTGCTTGCAAGGCAGGCGGCAGAACCACCGAGCTAAATCCCCGGCCCTAGGTTTATGTTTTTAAACTATTGTGAATGGAATTATATTTTTGGTGTGTTTCTCGACTAGTTCATTTATGTGTAGAAAAGTTATTGATTTTAAACTTTTATTTTGTATCCTGCTGCTTGCTGAATTTGTTTATCATCTCTAAAAGTCTTTTGGTAGAGTATGGTCTGAGCAGAGAACCACAGGATCAGTAAATGAGGACAATCTGACTCCTCCCTCCCTACTTGTGCCCTTTTCTTTTCTGTCCCTTGCCTGGTTGTTGTGGCTAAACTTTCAAGTGATGTATTTTTTTTTCCCCATGAATGTGGACTATTTATTTATATCACTGTTGATTTCTTTCATCAGAGTTTTGTAGTTTTTCTTACATAGATTTCATAACAAGGGGAAAAATGAGAACCAAGATCACCTGTCATGTAAAGGTACAAGATCCCAATAATGAATGTAGCTGTGCTGTATACCTAAAATGTACCAATAAACTCAATAAAAGAAAAAAAAGAAATATGAAATACTTCAGCATAAATCTAAGAAAATACGAAATCTATATAAGAAAAATTTCAAGTGCTGTATTTGATAGGAGGCAAGAGAGTGGAATCCTTGTCTTGTTCCTCACACATTTATTTAAAATTTCAGTAGTTCAATAGGTGAGACAATGTGGGCTTTGTTTGTTTGTTTGTTGTTTTGAGACAGGGTCTTGCTATGTAGTTCAGGTTGGCTTCGCTAGGTAGCCCAGGCAGGCCTTGAACTCACAGTGATCCTCCTGCCTCAGCCTCCTGAGTGCTGGGATTATAGGTGTGCCTCATCACAGCCAGCTAAAAATGTGGGGTTTTAAAAGAGTTGATTGGATTGGAGTAATAGGTAGTACTCTTGGTCATAAACTACAGAAATAATTCAACTTGGCCTAAGGAAAAGATGGGATTTGATTAAGGACTCCTGGAACCTAGTGTAGGTTTATTTGTTTTTGTTATTGGAGACTGAAGCCAGGGCCTCACTTTTGCAAGGCAAGCACTCTAACCACTGAGCTACATCCCTAACTTCATTTTCTTCTTTCTTTTTTTTTTTCATTTTTTCCCCCAGAATTGGGATTTGAACATAGAGCCTTTGCATTGAGCTATATCCCCAGCCTTATTATTTTTTATTTTGAGACAGGGTCTTGCTAAGTGCCTAAATTGCCCAGGCTAGGCTCAAACTTGAAATCCTCCTGCCTCACGTTCCCAGAGTCCTGGGGTTACAGGTACTGCCCCCTCTTCTTCTTTTAATTTTATTCTTAAACAGATTCTGGATAAATTGCCCAGGTTGGCCTCAAACTTGTAACCCTCCTGCCTCAGCCTCCTGAGTAGCTACTATTACAGGTGTGCACCACCACTATCAGCTAAAAAATACTGAATCTTTTTTTCTCCTCCCTGGAGGTTTCGTTTTCACAGAGCAACTTCCTCTACCGGCCCGAGGTAGTCTCTCATCCGGCTTCACCAAGAGAAGAGACTGTGTTTAAGTCCAGCTCTAACTTGAAGTCTTCCCAGGAAAGCTGACAAACCGGCCAGGGTTGGGCCACAGACTCACCTGAGGCCTGATCCACTGGGCAGGTGGTGGGGTGCGATGACTGGTCTACACAGACCAGCTGCCCACTTGGGGGTCCAGCAACTACGAGAACGTGCAGACTCCTCCCTGGAGTGTCTCTCAGGGTGTTGTGGGGAGAGGAGGCGAGAGGAGGAGAGCATGCAACCTCCCAGACAGGCTGCCCCGGCTCCACGCACCGTGCGGTCACCCAACTTCTGCCAATTCCCCCTCTCCCTCCTCCAACTCCAAGTCCTCACACCCCACCCCCAGTTCCCAGGGACCCTCTTCAAGTTCAGAGACTCTGAGGCCATGCTGCTGCCGTTCCTGGGGTTTCTGAGCTTTACAGCAGGCACCGATGATGCAGGCCACGGGAATCCTGCTTGTCAGTCACCTGGGCGGCCCGGGGGCAGGTGCTCCTCTCTTCATGAATTCTTTCACCTGCAGTTTGCCTGCGCATTGTTCACTTCCCTTCTCACATCTGTCGCCTGGAGCAGCACCTGCTGTCTGCTGCCCTTTTCCTCCTCTGATATTGGACAATGCCGCCACCGTTCAGGGCGAGTGGGGCCTCTGGCAGAGCTGTCCCTCTGTCCGTTTGTTTGTGCACCGTCACAGCTCAAACAGCATCAGCCCTGCCATGGCCCTTGGCAAAATCCTTTTACTCTATAGGGGGAGAAGAAGGGGCAAAACCATCATCTCCTACTTGTTTCACTAGCACGGTAGCGGCCTGGCATGGCTTAGGTCATGGTGTTTTGTGGTTTATAACCCAGCGATGCTTCCTGGAACCAGAGGAAGACACGAGGAAAAAACAGAAACAGTGGCAGCGACAGGAGGTAGGGCCCGGGGAAGGAGCGGACTCGTCATACAAGATCTCGGGACAGCACCACACAACGCCCAGGGCCCCAGGTGGGACTCCTCGTGGGTTCCCGGGAGATGTGGATGGCTCTGAGGGCTCAGCTGCCCGGGAAGCCTGCACTGTGACTCCTCACAGAAGGTCGATGGGCATCTTCCGTGCAGGGTGCACTTTTATTTTTGCTTTTATCCTTTCCTCTTTGTTCAGCCCCAGATCTCTCTGCAGAGCCCTAATCTCTTTATCACCTAGCTTTTCAAATGTCTTTGGTCCTGTGTTTGGCTTGTCTCATTCAGGTCTTTGTCCGAGGCAGGAAGGACCTGGAAGACCTTCATCGAGAGCCCTCTCTAGGGGGAGGCGGCAGCATGCGCTCAGCAGGCCGAGGTCCTTGGCTCGATGCCTCGGCTGCCAAGGACGCCTGAGAAGGACTCATAAACGTAATTCGCTTTCCTTTGTGCCTTTTCTCATCTTAGCTTCACACACTGAGCTTATGTGCCAGTTCTTGAGTTTTCCTTCTGTACATCTCTTATTGTGAAATATGGGATCTTTAGCTCTCACTATTGTACCTTACGGTCATGTAACAATTTTTACCAGTCAGGGCTCAACATTTACATGATTTATGTAACCGTTGCTCGCACAAGAGACACGTAGCGCGTTATGATTACTTTTTCTTAATTGTTGTATTTCTTGGGATTAATAACTGTCCTGTTGTTGTTGCTTGGGGAGGGTTGTTTTGTTTGTGATGTTGGGGAAAGAACCAAGGGCCTTGTGTGTTAGGCAAGCACTGTACTCTAGCCCTACCCCTGTTTTATTATTATTGTTGTTGTTGTTGTTTGATTTTCTACTAGCCAGTAATTCTGAATTGCTCAGTGCTGTACTCTGCTAGGGACAACTTTGTCCCTGTGTGAATGCGTACCTGTCATCCTGAAACTTCACCTCCACCCAGGGTGCCCTTCGCCTCGTCCCTGCAGGACCCGTGCTCTCCAGCAATCTTTCTGTGTTTCCCCCTTTTTTTGGAGGTACGCATCTTCCAGCATATCTGTTTGTTTTTGTTTGTTTTTTGAGACAGGGTCTCGCTACGTAGTTGAGACTGACCCGGAACTCACTGTGTAGCCCAGGCTGGTCTCGAACTTCTTTTTTCTTTGTTTGTTTGCTTTTGTTTATTTTTTTGAGACAGGGCTTCCAGCACATCTGAAGAATGGGTAAACAGGAATTGAGTTTTCTGAGACAATGTATGTCTGAAAGATACCTTTATTCTAGCTTCATGATTGGTTTATACTTGGGGAGCATGAGGAGCTCTAGGTCATAAACCAGTTTTTCTCCTCAAGGCCTTGGATTTTTTTTTTTTTCCTACTAGGGGCCTTCATACTTCCCTACACCTACAGCCCTTTATTTTTAATTTTTTTTAATTTTAATTTTTTTAAGGCAGAGTCTCACTAAGTCACAAACTTGCCCAAGCTGGGCTTGAACTTGTGATCCTCCCGCCCCAGCCTCCCAGATGATGAATTATAGGCGTGTGCCACTGTGCCCCTGCCTTGGCTGCTTCTGTGTCTGCCGTTCAGAAGTCTTCCCTCAAAATGAATAGAAATATTGCAAACGTAAGCCAATGTTTAAAGAGCGTTCTAGTTCCATACTTCTGAGGGTGGGTCCTGTTTTGTTCTGTCTGGATCTCCATGTATGCTGGGGTTCTGAAACCCGGGGGGCCATGTCTTTACTTGCTAGGTCCTGCACTCATGAAGCTTTATGTGCTCAAGGTCTGGGATTCTGTGTTGAATCAGTTTCTCTGTTTTCTCTTTTTTGAAAACTTGTTTAGCTGATATCATTCCTCTCTATTTAGTTGAATGTTTGGATTTGTATGTAATTTTGCATCTCATTGTTTCATCTTTCCTGATTATCAAATTTTTGTCCTTCTGCTCTACTCTCTGATACATTTCCTCAACTTTATCTTTTAATCCTTCTATTTTTTTTCTGTCATTTTATTTGTAGTATTCACAAATCTTGTTTTGCCAGGGGATGGGTACTGGAGATTGAACTTGGGACCTTGCACTTTTGAGGCAGGTGGCGAAAGCACTGAGCTAAATCTCTGACCCCCACAAGTCTTTTCTTGATCTATGAATAGTCTCTCTAAGGAGCACCCCAGTGTGTGTGTGTGTGTGTGTGTGTGTGTGTGTGTGTGTGTGTGTGTGCTGCCTAATTCTGGCTGCCAACGTGACTGACGTGACAGATGCTTATAAAATGAGTCAAGCACACGCGTCTGGGTGTGCCTGGGTGAGTCACGGGTTCTGACCTTGGGGACCACATCTAGTGCCCACCCCTTCCTCTGGCTGTTCCTCTGCGCTCTGATCCCTGGACGCCATGAGGCAAGCAGCTTTCCTGCGCCGTACCCTCTGCCATGATGTTTCTGCCTGGGAGTCAGCCTGCCATGGACTGAAACTGAATCCATGAGCCAAGACAACCCTTTCCTCCTTTAAGACGCGTGCGCCAGGTATTTTGTCTCTGCAATAAGAAAGCTGACTAATAATATGTACCTTTTCTGGTACTGACGATTGAACTTGAGCTCAGGCCCTCAAGAATGCTAAGTACACCTTCTTGCCGCTGTGCTCCATCCTGAGCTCCAAATTATCGTTATTTTTCTTTTACCTCCATGTGATAGCAGTTGCTTCCTGTCTCTCCTTGCCCTGGCTCTGTTTCTTCCCCCAAGGTTTGTCCTGGTCTGCGGTGTGGTGGGGGAGTCCTTGGTGCGTCCTGTGGCCCTCACGGTTGGTGTATGAGTGAGTGAGGCGCCTCTGCAAACTTGTCTGAGAGTATCAAGCCCAGTGAGAGGTTTGAGGACAAGTGGATGGCTCTACATCCGTTGTCCTGGGAGATATTTCTGTGACTCTATAGTTTTTCTCTGGAGCTGAACTGTTTTCTCCAAGATTACCCCTCCACATTCCTGCCTGGGACAGGGGAGAAATCAGCATTCTCACTGAACTACATGCCCGGCCCACACCCCTTTTAAATTGCTTATTTTGAAACAATCTCACTAAGTTGTCTAACTTGGGACCCGCCTGCCTCAGCCTCTCAGACTGCTGGCATGACAGGCACTGCTGTTCATCGTCCAGGTTTTTAGAACTTCATTATCCTGTTGTTAGTAAATTGCCTTGTTTTTGACACTGGTCCTAAGGCTTCGGCTTTTCCTTTCCACTCTCCCGGTCTTCATCCTCCGCCTCAGGCAAACTCTTGGTTTTTCTGTTTTCAACACCACCAAAGCCTCCCCAGCCCTGCCCAGCTTCCTGTGACCTCCTCCCAGCAGGTCTGAGCTTTCCAGAGCATTTAGCTTCCACTTACTTGTCAGGGCTTTTCTGTTTCATCAACTCTGAACGGTTGATGTTTTCTCATCCTCTTTGTCCTTGAAGGTTTAGGTCCTTTCCTCCCATTTATGGTCATTTTAATGGAGGGTTCAGAGCAAGCAAGGATAAAATTGTGTTCAGTTGATTATATGGTATTTGACTATAATTACCATGTGCCTGCTATTTTTTTAGGTTTTTTGAGACAGAGTCTCGCTCTAATTCAGGCTGGTCTTGAACTCCCTATGCAGCCCAGGCAGGCCTTGAACTCGCAAAGATACTCCTGCCTCAGCTTCCTGAACGCTGAGATTACAGATGTGTGCCACCATGCTTGGCATGTGCCTGCTTTTAAGTTCATTCTTTCAGCGTTCCGTTTTTCCTTCTTCTCTCCTTGCATTTCTGTCTTTCCTCGCTCCTTTCTTTCCCTTTTTTTCTTCCTCTCTCCGCTCTGTGTTTCTGTCCTTCAGAACGCTTTTCATTCTGCCCCACTTAAAGACCATCAGGAAGACGGGATGTTTTCGGCATTTAAAAGTTCTCTCAGTAGAAATAGCTCCTTGGAATCTGGCATTAATTTAAACACACCGCGTCTCCGCAAGAGACTCAGAAACATCAGCCACCCAGAGCGTGAGCCCCCCTAGCCTCTTCCCACTGCATTTGCTGAGAAAACTCAGGTTTTTCCAGAAGGGGAGTTTCAGCTTTCTATCTAATTCATGTCCAGTTACTTTCATTCAGAGTTTGAATTTTATCCGGAAGGCAGAGAGGAGAGAGCAAAGAGTACAGTCTTGACCAGGGAAAGGGGCCAAGGTAAAGGTGGGACCAAATATTAATTAGTGGATGAATTCATCAAACAGACAAGTATTGAGTGCCTGCTATATTCCGGGTAGAAGGGACACAAAATGCCAGCTGGGAGGTGTGTGCCTGAGACCCCATCAGCTTTGTATCATGGACGGGTTTGAGGCCAGAATGGGCAACTTAGCAAGAAAAGACAAAGGACATCCAGGATGCAGAGGGGAAGGCAAACAGGTAAACGAAAGCACCACAAGTTGACAAGCGCATCTCATGCTGCCCTGTAACCTGTGTCTGCTCTGTGGCAGGCACTGTTCTGGGCTCTCTGACTGGTTCTTTACAGGGTTACTGTGCACGAGGCGGTCGCACACCACTCTACGCAGACTGAGTCCCGTGAGGAGAGAACGCTCGTTGGTGATCCCTTGGAACCCGGTCGCTCCTCTGGACTCTCCGTGCCACTATCTGCTGTCTGTCCCCGGTGACCCTGCCTGAAGCCGGATTTGTCCTTGAACACTGCCCCGCTACGCCCCACTTCCTCCCCATGGACCCCAAAGCCGAGGGTCGGCTCCCCTGTAGGACGCGAGATGGAAGCTCTCTCCTTGCACAGTCTTCAGGTCCGTTTGGGTTGGTTTTCAGTCCCATCTGCAGCCTGGCAAGAATAAGGGGGAGGCAATGAAAACCACAGAAGTCTCTCAGACACATACTCTTTTCTCCTTTCTTTTCCTTCCCTTATTCCTGTCAGTCACATAACATTCCCCGTTTTTGAGACACTGGCTGAGGACACCAAGAACTGGGTGGTGGGGCTGGGAGGCGGGGTCTAGAGACGTTTTTTAGAAAGGAAGATTAGAGACTTCCCAGAGGATGTCCGGGGGTCATGTTGTGAGGAGGGGATGGGACACACACACACACACACACACACTCACACACCCTTCTCTGCACACAGTTTTAAAAACTCTCGTCTTTGAGCCAGGAGCTGGGCCTGGGTCTCCTGAGCGGAAGGGTGTGGGTCTCGCTTCCCTCTTTCCTGTGGTCCCCTTGTCCTGTGATGCGGCCACCAGAGGTGGCCCCCAGACTGGTGCCCAGCTGTCCGCTTCTGTGCAAAGGCCCCCTTCTTGCAAAGCCAGAGCCAGGTAAGTGGAGGCTGCAGACCCAGAGGGCTTCCTGGGGGTCTTGCTGAGGCCTGGGGAGAGGAGGTCCAGGGGGTGGGGGACCTGCTGACCTGTAGAAGGAGAGGGAGGTGGGGACAGGATGTGGACCTGAGACCTGGCTTCGCCATCACAGCCGGAGCCGATCAGAGCCAGAGCCATCCCCGGAGGAGTCCTCCCACACCACAGGGAGGCCAGAAAAAGGCCTGAGATGCAGATTATGTTTGGTTCCTGGGAGAAGACAGGAGCGTGAGAGGCAGCAGCAGGAGTCATAGGAATCGAGCGGGAGGCGGAAGCCCGGAAGGCTGGGTCGGTGTCTTTCCTCAGAAACAGCTCAGGAGAGTCAAGTGCTGTAAGGAAGATATTTTCTATTTTGTATCCATTGGGGTAGACTGTAAAGGAGACTATTTACAAATCTTATACAAAAGTTTCTAAACTCAAAGAAGTGGCTGCCCTCACCTCCTTTTTTAGCCTCTGTTTTGTCGTGGCGCCGGGAGCAGAACCCAGGGCCTTCTGTCCGTGGGGCGCATGTGCCTCTGCTGAGCACACACCCAGCTCCACGGCCTCCGGGTACTTCCCCCTCGTTTGAAATCATCGCCTTTACTGACACGTCAGCTGTGCTCAGCGGTGGACCCCAGGGTGGCGCTCCCACGGGTTGGTCCTCTTGGACTCATGCAGCCCTTGTCTGTGCCCCCGCACCCTCCCCCACCTCCAGAAATCACCACTCTCAGAGCTGCGCTGCTGGTGTTTCTGCGTCTGGCTTGCTTCGCTGCACACAGTGCCTCCCAGTTCCATCCACTTTGCTGCGAATGACACGGTTTTCTTCTTTACGGCAGAGTAATACTCCACTGTGGGGCATACCACATTTTCTTCAACTGTTTGTCTGCCGCCGGGGCCTAGGCCGACTCCGTTGCTCAACCACAGCGAACAGCTGTGTCACGAGGCACCGTCACACGGAGCTGCTGGCCCCGGAGCCTTCCCTCCTTTCGGGGTGGGTGGCATTTCTGTCGTTGGTCTGCACCTTTGCTTAGGGTAAGGAGACGGGAGCAGCACTGCGACGGGAGCAGACAGCACGTGGAAAGCATGAATGCACCTGAGAATTAAGGAAAAGCCCCCGGTCAAGCCCTTTATCCGTCTTCCGGTCTCACTTTGTCTCATCTTAAAATGAACGATGTGGATTCCGTAGGGATGCCAGATAGACGCTGGACAGCCAGGTCAGTGTGAACGTCAGTCATCCAGGTTCTAAACCACCCGAGCCCTGATCGGCGTAAATCTGCAATCTTGGCCCAGTAGGAGGCTGAGGCAGGAGAATGACAACTTGGAGCCTGGCCTGAGCAATTTAGTGACACAGGGAGACTGTCTCAAAGTAAAAAAATAAGAGGCTGGAGATGAAGCGCAGTGCAAAGGCCCTGGAGTACATCTCCAGTATCACTAAAACAAACAAACAAAAAAATCTGACATCACAGTCCTGTGCATCGAGGCAGTTGTTAAGCTACCCTCTTCCAGAGGTGTTTAAAGGGCACAGAGTTTTAAAGGAGTCAGTGTCTATCTCTGCCCATGACAGAGTAAAGGGTGGTTTTACTCTGGGTCCCCAGTTTTCCATTTACCCGTGCACCCCAGCTCACCCTCTCTATTCCGCTACAGGAAAGCCAGGCCTTGCCCTGGGTGGTAAAAGCTTCCAGAGTCCACATAATTCTTTAGAGTAGAGTTCATAGCACAGTGAGGGGGAAGCACGAGAATTCCCATGTAGCGCCCTCCCCTTCACCACCCCTTGCGTGCACAGCCTCCTTCAAGGAATCTTCATTTTCAGTAATGAGGACTGAACCCAGGGCCTTTGCACTGAGCTACATCCCCAGAACACCCCCTCCACCCTCCTTTTGGAGACAGGGTCTTGCTGAGTTGCTAAACTGCCCAGGCTGAGCTCCAACTTGTGACCCTCCTGCCTCAGCTTCTTAGAGTGCTGGATCCCACGTGTGCCCTTCCACACCTGGCTCCCTCGTGGGCGTCTCCCTGAAGGAAGAGCTCCAAGTGATATTTGTTATGTAACCACAAGAAGGTCAAAGAATTGAATGGTGTCGCTGATCACAGCCCTGAGGAAAAGCAGGCTTGGGTTCTCTGTGAAGGTCGCCCGGCCGGTGTCTTCACACAGGGTGTGGGCGACTCTGCTGTGGGCCCCTTCTGCAGCTCTGTGCCTTTGCGTTATGTCAGTTTTCCTTCTCACCAGCTCAGGACATTGTCACAACCAAGATCTCTCAGCCCCCTCACTTACTAACGTGAACAAACCTTCTCAGGGCTCAAAGTCAAAGAAGAGAAACAGGGCCAGGGATTTGGCTCAGTGGTTCTGCAGCCTGGCTGGCAAGTGCAAGGTCCCAGATTCCATCCCCAGTACAAAAAAAAAGAGAGAGAGAGAAACAGTGACAGCAGTGATGCTGAACTCTGCTCTTTGGTGCGATATTAGTTGATGGATAAGTAAACTCATGTTTAAGACATAAAGTACACACGTTTATAGTCCTTCCCTGCACATCTTATTAAGAGCCTCGTTTTCAATACTATTTTAATGTTTCATATTTAGTAATCAATAAAATATATACTTGTCCTGTCATTCATAGTTGGAATGGTGACTGAATCCCAACAACATTTTAACACTGACAGACTTATGGGCACAAGATTTTTTTAAAACTAACAAAATCAATTCACATATGCAAATCTGCTTCAGAAATATAATAGGGCAATCTATAAAAAATGTCCAAGAATAGAAAAGTTGACATTCGGAATATGATTTTTTGTGGGTGTGGTACTGGGGATTGAACCAGGGCCTTTGCAAAGAGCTACATCCCCGGCCCTTTTTACTTTTATTTTGAGACACTGTCTCACTAAATTTCTAAATTTTCTAGGCTGGGCTTGAACTTGTGATCTTCCCGCCTCAGTTTCCCATAGTGTTAACTGGGATGAATACAATTCTGTACTGGAGGTGACGTGAAAGTATAGTTTGAAGGAGTAAAGGAAACAATTTAACATTTCTGTCAGAGAACTGTGTTTTTGTTTTAAAAAATGAATGATGGTGTCAAATTCCAATGGTGCTTAGATTCTAATGGATACAGAGTGATACAACAGCTTTATTTTAAAAACATCCACGCTAACCATCTTCAGCGTGCATCCTTAGCAAACAATTAATGCTATCATAAAAACGCGCAGCTGTCAACTTGAAAATGTGTGAAGGGATACACGTGGCTCAGAATTCTTTAGGGAGTATGCGAGGAAAAGCTCCAAGGACCACCCGTTCGCACCTCTGCTTACTGGTGCGTCTACTCCTTCTGTTTGCAGACCCTTTGCTACCTTGAATGACTGAAATGGCAGGCACCGCGGTGCTCAGTTTCAGGGCATTCCTAGTCCAGGGTTCTTTGCGCCCCACCGCTCCTGCCCGTCTACTCTGTACAGAACTTAGAGGTACGTACGGGGTCACAGCTCAGTGGTTTAAATTGGAGAAACCCCAAATAAATCAGCCCCTCAACCTCACAGCTGAAGTGTTTTCAAGAATATGCAGTTAAATCTCAGTGGTCACGACATGACTCCTGGTTCGCTCAGTAACGTATCATTACAAGCTTTGTTCTAAGGGTTTTCACCGGAATGTGCAACCGTCACCTAAACGTGGCGAGGGCTGTGGGAGGCTTGAAGAGACCTAACCAAGCTGGAGGTGCAGGGACTCGGAGAGACTCCATGCCACGTGAGGTTTTGGTGGATTTGCTCCAAGGGCCAGAACTTTCTAAGGATGGTAGAAAAGTGCCTGGAATCAGCCACACGCCTGCCGGGTCACAGGGTAAGAGCACTACCTTGCGTGTCCGTATGCCAAAAATCATCTTAGCCCACCTCACCACAGTACTATGTAGTTGTCCTTAGTATTCTTTGGGAAGTGGTTCCAGGACGCACCCCCTTGCATATAAAAATATATAGATGCGCAAGTCTCTTAAATAAAATGAGGTAGTATTTGAATATAGCCTCTGCACAGCATTCTGTGTATTTCAAATCATCTCTAGACTACTCACAACACATAATACTGTACCATGTAAGTGCTATGGAAAGAGCTTTTATACTACATGGCTCAGGGCACAATAACAACCAAAAGTCCGTACGTGTTTAGTACAGACACTTTTTGTGGGGAGCCGTACTAGGGATTGAAGTCGAGGTCCTTGTGCTGAGCTGCATCCCCAGCCCTCTTTTTGTTTTTTCTTTCAAGACAGGTTCTTGCTAATCTGCTTAATTGCTATCTAGGCTCAAATTTGTGATCCTCCTGCCTCAGCCTCTCAGAGTACTGGGAATGTAGGAATGTGCCACTCTGCCTGCCTACAACTTTTTTTTTGAGAATTTTCAGTACGTAGTTCACTGAGTCCACGGGTACAAATGCAATGGACCAACTATTAGCAGCCACAGCGAGAGACATTATGCTGAATCAGCCTGTGAGGCTGATAAGTGGCAATCAATGCCTCAGTTCACTGTGGTCGAGAGGGCTCTTTCACCATGAGATTTAAAAATGCGTAGCCTGCCATTTCTAATTTGCTGAGGGCTGGGAAACTGTGCAATGGGGCCATTGGATATTCAATAAGAATCAATAAGCACTTTGGCCAGCTACTCAAGAGACCCTCCTCTCACCTTCTGAGCTCAGAGGTCTGTTCCAAGGCCTGAAGGGTAACCACAGCCTTCTACGTGTCTTTTCAAAAAGCCAGGATGTGATGCCTTCAGGTGACGAAGGGTGCATCTGGGCATCCATCCGGTTAGGGTGCCCACGTATCATTCAGTGCTCGGTGTAAGGATGCACTTGTTTTGTCGTTGCTTCGTGGCTAAGTGAAGGAACTAAAGCTGGCCTGGGCTTACTTCTCCAGCCTAATGATATACTTAATTATTTTTTGTACTGGGGGTTGAAACGGGTGGGGGGGCGCTTCACACTGCCCTATATCCCCAGCCCCGATATGTTTTATTTTGAGACGGTCTCACTTCACTGTAATATAGACATGTAATCATACAAATTATGACACCGGGAAGAAGATTCCTGGGTGAATCATCTGTCTCCAGTTACTCTCTCGGTCTCACTGTGACTGAGTTCAAGCTTCAAGTCAAGCTTTGTATATCATTTCCGGTGGCAGGAGTTTTAATGTGGATTGCCATGAAATCAGCTTTCATTGATTTATTTTTTGAATGCATTGCTGGGAGTCAAACTCAGGGCTTCGTGTGTGTGGTGAGCCAAGTGCCCTACCACTTAGTCACGCCCGGCCACACAGTATTTTGATAAATATATCCACAGATTGGCAAGTATTTTAAAATTGAACCCACAGGTGAGTTAATCCATTTGTGAAGGCAGAGGCCTCATGAACCAGGTGCTTCCTGAGGGCTCCCTTCCTCGCACCTCAGACTGCAGAGTTCTAGTGGGGACACAGAGCAGCATGGATTTCCTATAATAAAACAGGAGAAGTCCATACAGCCAAGTAACCTTTTGCCTTGTTTTTCATGGTCTAAATAGTCAGCTTGGCGTGGACTTTGGCCCACTTCACAGATGACTGAAGGCATCTCCTAGAACGAGCTGGAGGCGGTTCTTGCCTGACTTTGACTCTTCAGCCACAAGTATTTACTAGTAGCAGCCCCAAAAGTGGGCACAGCGATGATGCGGTGAGTCATGCGGCCGTCACAGGTAGGGCTAAGCGCGTTCACGGACCTGGAGCTAAAGTGCCGCTCATTCTCTCTGTGACCCAGCGGGACCCAGGTCTTCCCACTGAGTCACAGGGCCATGCTGGGGACACAGGACTCCTACTGCGCCTCACTCAAATGGATGGAACAGCGGTGCCCTCGGCACAAATCGATAGGGACAGAGCATTTGGGCAGCAGAGCTATTTCTGGGCACCGGATGCTCCTCCGTTTTGAGGTTTACATTATTGTCAGATTTAGCAGTATAGCAATGCCTCCCAAACTTCGTCACTAGGAAACAGTTCTGTCATATGTGCGCATAAAAGTGTGTGCAGATACCTCCTACTTCTATGTTACATTTGATTTTATAGGCAAACTCCCAGGTGTTCACTGAAGTTTTATCTTTCTTGATCTTACTTTATTCCCATTCTTCACTGCTCCTGTCCTTAACTCTGTAAATGGAAATTTCCGAAGTTTTTTCCACTTCCCACTTTTTCCTGCTCTCAAGGATCTGGGAATTTGAGCTAGATGCTCTGGTTTGGGGGCAGGGATCAGAGTTATGGATTCAGATAAGACAGATTGTGCCCCCCCTCCCTCTTTATTTTTTAATACCAGGGATCAAACTCTGGACTTTGCGCTTGTGAGGCAGGTGGTGGAAACTCTGAGCTAAATCGCCAGCCCTGCCTCTCTCTTTAAAACCGGAATTCTTCATCTGTAAAATGAGATGAATAATATATTATCCTTGAGAATGTAAAAAAAAGAAGTTAGGTCCTTGTAAGAAAAGTTTCAGAATAAAATGCCAGGATTTTAACCTAAAAGTGTGATACTGATTTTTAAATTTTATTTTTATTTACTTTGTTTTTGTGGTGCTGGGGACCAAACCAGGGTCTAACACTCTGTTGAGCGTGGAGCCCTAGCATTTACATGCACCCTGAAAGCATAACTCCCTAGATCCCAACAATGGTATGAGACAGTCACCTGTTACCTCTTTTCCCCGTTTTATAGAAACCCAGAGAAGGAAGTGGTCCTTGGTAATTCTGGTAATTAGGGACAGAATCGGGAGTCAAAACCAGGCAGCTTGATGCTAGAGTATAATTATACTTGCATAGTCAATGGCTATGAAGTTGCTGCTTATTTACTTTTTCTTTTCCTGTTCTGGGGATTGAACACAGGAAGCATCGAAACACATCCCCAGACTAATTTTTTTATTGTATTTTGAAGCAGAGTCTTGCTAAGTTGCCCAGGCTGGCCTTGAGCATGTGACCCTCCTGCCCCAGCCTCCAGAGTAGCTGGTATTACAGTTGTGCGTCATATCTGGCTGCTTACTCACTTTTGATTGTGTCTCTTCTTTGCCTGAAAACCTATGGCAGCTCCTGAAGCCTGAAGAAATCAATACAGATTCCCAACCTTAGCCATACAGGTCCTCCAGGGACCTTTCTTTCCCCTCCTTCCCTTCCTGTCCCGTGCTGTCCCGCCATCTCTCTGCGGACTCCACCCATCCCCACCCTCCCGCTGACCTTTCCAGGCTACCTTTCCTCCCAGCTCCTTCCGAAGGGCGTCTCCCGTACACTTTCTCAGCCGCAGCTGGTCGCTCATCTTCCTAGAGGACCTGCTCTCCTCTCCTGCCCACCTTCCATCCGTTTCTGGCTCTGATGACAGTTATTTCTGCATGTTCCCTATTCCCTCCCTACTCAGGCAGGAGCCCCTTGGAGGCAGCGACTTGATTTTTTTCACAGCATTTAAAAATTTTATTAAACATTTAAATCATTATTGTACTTCTGATAGCCAAATGACTGCCTATTTGCTACAAAAAAAAAAAGAAAAGAAAAGAAAGCAAGCAAGAAAGAAAAAACAAACAAACAAAAAAAAAACCCTAAACTACAGAATATATAATTTGGACGTGAGATCTGCCATTATATCCTCTCCTGACTAGTCCTCAGAGAGCTGTGGTTAACAATTTGGAAATGTTCCCTTCTAGACATCTAAACAATACATAAACCATTACATGCAAAGGTGTGTAAAGACAATTAAACTTACAGAAATAGCACTACACGTACAACTTTGCAGACCCTTCCTCCCCGTCTGTCTCCTTTCTCAGGACTGGGGATTGAATCCAGGCCCTTACACTGAGCTACATTTCCAGCCACCTCAACCCCTTTTAAAATCTGATGCAAGGTTTCACTAAATATCTAAATTGCCCTCAAACTTGGGATGCTTCTGCCTCAGCCTACCAGGGGTCACACCTGACTTGTAGCTGTATCTGTAAACTTAAAGTATTTAGTCTTTTCCATGTAGATCTTTCTCTCTGTCTCTGTGTCCCTTGGCACTGGGGATTGCTCTCTCTCTCCATCTCAGCACTGAGGATTGGACACTTCATGTACAATAAGCACGTGCTCTACCTGTGATGTGTAGCCCCACCCTGTCCTCATTCTTTTTAAATAGCAGCGTAGCGCTGGGTGTGGTGGTGCAAGCCTGTAATCCCAGCACTCGGGAGGCTGAGGCAGGAGGATCACTGTGAGTTCGAGACCAGCCTGGGCTACATAGTGAGTTCCAGGTCAGTCTCAACTACATAGTGAGACCCTGTCTCAAAAAACCAAAAAACAAACAAAAACCCAGCAGCATAGCATAAGACTGTATGGATGTAAGTGCTTACCTGTCCACGCCACTCAAGAGAGTTATCCCCACTTTTCACCACGGTGAACAACGCCGCAGCGAACATGTACCTCCTTGAATGTGCCTGTATCTATATAGTCACATAATTTTTCTGCAGGGTGCACCCTTCAACATGGAAATGCTACCTGAAATAGAATGGGAAGTCAAAATAATGACAAATATAAAAATACAGAAAGGAAAGTTTAGTCTTTGGTCTTTTTATATATAAAGTTCAAGGTCTGCCATTGCAGTTACCAGGGTGACTCACGTTTAGAGGGTGGCTTCAGCACGGAATACCAGGTCTGTATCTGGATTTCATCTTTTTGACTTAGTCACCTTATCACCATATAAAGGAGGAGGTAATAGTACAGTACTTGCTCTCACTGTAGCTGGAAGGCTTACAGGATATTATTCATGCAAAGCAGTCAGTACTTACTGTACCTGGAAAATAAGCAAATGGGAGGTCTGCGTGAGGAAGGGCGGTCATGGGTTCAGATGACCGTTCAGTTCATAAGCCCTAACAGAACGATGGCAGTTGGAGCAGTTTTCCTAGAAATGGGTAGTGTAGAACCATTTATACTTTGCTGTTAAAACCAATCCCAAGTACTTATAGAGTGACCAGCTAACATTAGAAGTAAGATGTGTGGCCTTGGAGTAATTAAGTTAACTGTGTAAAGTGAACTGGTTTGAACTGGGATCAAACCAATGACCTTGGCCCGTTCAGTCCTGCACTTTCCCCCGAGTAACTAACAGCCTCAGCTGCAGCCTGAAACCTTATATAACGGGATCGCTGAGGACAGAACAATACAGTTCCCTGGAGGGGACACTGGTGCACACTGGCGGTTATCAGGTGATCTAGCTTTGAAAATGGATAGAAGGCACATAAATAAATGGCCAGGGTAGAGTATAAGACTTTTTGATTAGATTTTTAGGCTCTGGGCCAGACCTTTCCACCTTGACGGACAAGTCCTTATAGCAAGATTTATCCTTGGATTCTAGAACCAACTCTGCCACTTACTAGCTCCAAAATCTGGGCAAAACGTTGAACCTCATTTTACATTGGTCCATCGAGAGGACTGGAAAAGGTGACATGAAACGCTCTTCTCTGACACCCCATTTCCCACAGATCCACATTTGCAGGCTGTTTATTGTACTGAAAAAAAAAAGATATAAAATCAAACGACTGGAAATACAGTACTTCAAAATGTGTAGATCAAGAGATAGCAAAAGTGTAAGACGCTTGAGGTAAAAAAGTCCCATGTTGTATGATTCCACTTCCACGAAATTCCAAAAATAGACAAATCCATAGGTCAGATGGAAAGCCGCGTAACCGCGTAAAGGTCACCAGGGGCTGGGAGAGGAGAGGGACCCGCACGGGTCTCCTTTAGGAGTGATGAAATAGCGCGAAACTAGATAATACGACAGTGGCACAACAGTGAACGCGCTGCATGCCACCACACATGCTTTTTGGTAAGGTTAAGATTATGACATTTGTAGTATGTGTATTTTACGGCAGAAGAAAAACGTGAAGAGAGGAGAGAGCAGTTGAACTGTGCCCCTCCCGGAGGCATGGGGAGGGTGGATCCTCGGAGGAGTCACGGGGAGTTCAGAGTCGCAGGAGTGGGTATCAGTGAGGGCAGCAGTTGTCATCTAACCGGGACAAATGTGGCTGGCCCTGGTCTCATCTCACATCCGTGCCCTCTCCTACTGGAGTCAAGCAGTGTCCGAAGTGCTTTTCTTAGGCTCACGTCCAAGCTTGGCCCTCGCGGAGAGCAGCCCCAGCCCACACGGAGGCATATGGTTCTCCTCCAGATGCTGGCACCACTGATTTCCCTCGAAGTCCGCTCTCCGCGTACCCTTTCCGGAGGCCCTAGGACTTTGGCTTCTCGCCTCGAGAGCATGCAACACAGCAGTGCTCTGAGATTCTCCTGCGACTGAGTGAGTCGGGCAGGCCCCGCAGAGCGCAGTGTTAAAGGTTTCACGGGAGCCACCCCATGAAAGCCGAGGCTCATACTGGAAACCTTGGGGTGAGAGCTGGATTTCCTGGGAGCGCTTCTCCAGCCAATGTCTGGTGGTTTCCGGTTTGAAGGCACTGTGCTCCTTTTCGCAATGCATACAACAATCTAATTTTTAAATGAAACGACGTACACAGCATCCTCACTTTGGGGAGTAACCTAAACACTGCACATGTTGATTCTCTGAGGTTTTGGGACCCCTCAGAGTGAGTCTCGGAGACCGGAGGGATCAGAGCTAACAAGTGGCAGAGCTGGGCTTCAAGTCCTGGTGGCCTCCTTCCGCCTCCTCCGGAGAAGGTGTTCTGCGCCTGAACCTCGGTGCTGGCAGAAGTCTTCAGGAAAACACGCATAATTTGGTGTGGATGTATTTGCGAGGGACTTTTTCTTCCTTGTCGAAAGTGTCCTTCACGCAGAGCAAAATGTTTGCAAAGCAAACAAGTCTTTCTTCACACCCCAGGGAGCAGCGTGGCTCGCTCTTTACTCTGGCAATAGAAATGGAAGAGGAGACGCTCACGGTTTCGTGGCAGTGAGCTGAGTCCCTGGCCTCGCCGGCTGGGGTCCTCGCCTTTCCATTTCTTCCCCCACGGCTCTGGATGAGGACCGGCCCTCCCCTCCCTCCCCCGAAATCGGGTGGTGGCGGGGCCCAGCCGAACCGCACCCGGTCCCGGTGTGGAGCCGGGGCCGTCGACGCCCTCC
>NW_022900930.1:3448712-3458253 GCF_012274545.1 Fukomys damarensis | reverse complement strand
CCGGCCGCCCTGCCCCGCCGCTCGCCCGGAAGCCTTCCTTCCTTCTCGGGCCGCAGGGGTTCGAGGTGCGTCTTCCGCTTCATCTGCACCCTTTCTGTGGGACTTCAGATGGGTCTTTCGGGGAACGTTAACACCCGAGAAGGAGCCAGAGGTGGGCGAGGGGCGTTGAGCCAGGGCGCCGGCTGCTGCGGCCCGGAGGTTTCTCTCAGTGCTGCGTGATGGTTGCACTGCGGCCAAAGCTACAGAGTGGTCCCGGTGTTGTTCTTAATATATTTGTCCGCCTCGTTCCTTCGTCGTTGGCTTTTCTTTGGTGACAAAGCTTTCGGCAACAGCAAAGCCAAGGATCTTGGGAGAATAGTTTTTGTTTTCATTTCGGTTGCTGCCAGTTGATGTCTTTTGGTTAATAAGGATATGTAAGGCCTGAGTGAAAGGCCTGCAGCCCCATCGTTAGGGAGCAGGCCATCTGATGGTGGGAGCCCGTGCCTGTTTTGAGAGGCTGCTGCAAAGTGCATCATCGGTGCACATGTTTTCTCCTCTGTGTGCTTTCTCCTGGGTGTGACCCTTGAAAGCAGATCGCTTTACCATGGTAGAGATGGACTCTAACCAGCCCATTGCAGGACAGGCACTAGATGCTAAGGAAATGTCTGTTGAATCAGTGCTAAATGCCAGTGCATGAATTGTTTGCACTTGTTGAGATGGAAGAAAAATAGCAATGTGGCAGCAGTTCAATCAATAGAAATTGGATTCACCAAACTATGTGAGTTTGCTATTAGACCTTTAGTATCCAAGACCTTATGTATCCTTTGGTTCAATTTTTTGTTTTGTTTTGGTTTGGTTTTTTTGAGATAGGATCTCGCTGTGTCGTCCAGGTTGGACTTGAACTCACTACGTAGCCCAGGCTGGCCTGGAACTTGTAGTGATCCTCCTGCCTCAGCCTCCCAACTGCTGGGATTACAGGCGTGCACCACTGTGCTTCGCATCTTTGGTTCTATTTGTAAGTCTTTCTCCCCTTCACTCTGACATTGTGGCAATCCTAGTGGGGTTTTAGCTGGCAGATAAGGGGCACTTTGCTTATTTCACAGATGGGTAATTACCTGGGCATTGATTTGGAAAGTGCCTGACGTTTGGTGGAGGATTTTTGCCAACAGTTCTTTTTCCTTGTCATTGACCTCTTCTCTGTACTGTGTAGGGAAGTAGGGCTTGCAGATTCCATGCACTTATCGTGGTGAGCTGAACAGTATTCAGTTTGGTATTTTACCAAGGTTAAATTAAATCCTGAAGACATAGAGCTGCCAATGGAGAAATTCTTCAAAAGGGGGAAGGGGGTCTGGAGTGAAATGTAACGGTAGAATGCTTGCTTAACACATGTAGCAGGGATCTCCAGCATGCCAAAAAGGAAAAAAAAAACCAAAAACACAAAAGTGGGAAGGGCCAGATATCAGCCCTGTCAGTCAGGCTCCAGGGCTGCCTTCCAGATGGCTTGCCAGGTGTTTACCCACAGTGCTAGCACACTAGGAAGACCTGGGGAGCAGGAGCTTGTGTGCATGCAGCTGGCACTTCCTGGATGGTTTCTTG
This sequence comes from Fukomys damarensis, assembly GCF_012274545.1. Taxonomy (NCBI): domain Eukaryota; kingdom Metazoa; phylum Chordata; class Mammalia; order Rodentia; family Bathyergidae; genus Fukomys; species Fukomys damarensis. Next base: position 3,456,678 of record NW_022900930.1, on the reverse strand, counting down.
TCCTTCCCCTGGGGCAGGTGCACAGGTGGGTGCTGCCCCAGTACAAGGCTGCTTGACTCAGATTAGACCTTGCTGTGGACCACTGTGCAGCAGGTACCCTTTGGATTCCCTGAAACTGCGGTGGCTCTCCTGATTCTGGCTGAAATCGACCTAAGCCTCAGAAAGAGGACCTTGGGTAGCTCAGCTTCCTCCCCGCTGCCCACTGTGAGTGGTTTGGGTGGCCTTACTTTCAGTTTCTCATCTGTCTCAGTGAGCTGGGTAGGACTCCAGCTAGCTAGTCTGTTAGGCTTGGAAGGAAAGGAGCAGAGCAAATATTACAGTGTAGCAGCCTATGGGAAGAGAAGAGCCTCTGCCCTGCTGTATAAGTCGTTCCTGAACCAGGGATTTGGACAGGCTGGGAGGTAGGGCTGTTGAGGGGGTGGCTCGTCCTTTTCTCTTGGTGCAGCGGGGCTGTAACTGAAGATACTCTGTTCCCAGTTTAGTTGCTCTGGTCTCCCCTTCCAGCCTTTAGGCCTTGTGGTTATCTTCCCTCTGTAGTTTGCCTTTCCTTCCTTCTCTGCCCTGACCCCATCGGGTTGAAGTGGCTTGCTGCTGATTAAAGGCTGACTTGGTTCTTTCACAGTGGAGGTCTCAGCCCTCCTGGGGCTCCTCCTGCCACCCAGAGTGGGCAAAAGCTCCCAGCGTTGAGCCTGTGGTGTATGTTTTGGCCCACAGAGGCCGGCTGAGATAAAGAGGATAGATTGTAAGGTCCTTTTGTCCTCTGCTGCTAAAGTGCAAAGGCAAGGACTGCGGGACTCACTAAACCGAAGGCTGGGCCTGTGCCTTGGCTGGACACATGCAGCAGCAGCAGCAGCAGCCGCAGCAGCAGCGAGGCAGCTGCAGTCTTTTCCTGGGAACCCGAGAGTCCAGCCTGGGTGTTCTCAGCTTTCAGGTGGCCCAGCCGAACAGAGTTTGTGGGCCTCTTGGATTTTGCGTTTAACATCTTTTTGAGGTGGGAAATGTGATGGTTCTTGGAGTCCAGGCAAGGCGAGGGAGATGGTGTGCTTACTTGTGAGGGGCTCTGTTGGTGCACGCTTTCCATTAATGTTGGCTCGCTGACGTTTGTGGAGTAGAGATGGGCCCTGTAGCTGTCGGTCCTGGATGAAGACAGCAGTAATGGCAACGTATATGATTTGTTGGGCCCGGCTCTCTCTCTATTTCACACACAGGCTTTTTGGTACTGTTTGTTTTGGGTGCTAAGGATTGAACCCAGGGCCTTGTTAGTCAGCCTGCACCTCAGTGCTGAGCGCATGTTGTAACAGTAGTATTTGTTTAGTGCTTTTTCTGTACCAGTCCTCATGTTGAGTACTTCTCACACGTTATTTTTTATAATCTGTGTAGCAACTTTTGAAGTAGGTAAATTGATTGTCTCTGTGTCTCAGAGAAGGAATGGGCCTGGAAGAGTTAAGTAGCTCGTCCACATTTGAATCTAGGTCTGTCTCATTCTAAAGCCCGTGCTGTCTCACTTCCCCCCCGTGTGGATGGGCAGCAGTCAGCACACCCTTCTTAATAGTCATCTTGCAAAAGTTAAAAAAACACTCGTGCTGAGCTGATCGTTGTCACCTGCATATCTTTCTTGCCGCACCCAGTCCCTGTTCCTTCCCTAAATGGAGGCTGGCCTTCAGGCAGACACACCGAGCCACTTCCCCCTGCCCTGCGCGGAAGACTGAGGTAGAGGAAGTCATGATGTTTTCTTTTTCTCTCTCTCTGCCCTGTTTCGCTGCCCTCTGGTTAACACAGTGGGGTAGAGCTCCGGGCCTCCTGGGCAGCTGTTGTAAGAAGCCCCACAGTGAAGCTGTGTTCTTGTGTGTTCTAAGTGGGGATTTTTCAAGATTCTGAATGTGAAATCTCCGCTTCTGCAGGTCATTTATAGACCGGATGTGACTGCCTGCCTGCTCCAGTGATCTTTCTGCCGGATGGTCTGCGACACCTTCAGAGTGCAGGTCTTTGTCACGTAAGGGTTGCACCAGCCGAGCATGGAGAAGTGGCTGTTCAGAGAGATCATAAGTCTTTAAAACATTTTGTTGTTTTTGGCATCTTCATCTTGGTGGTATCACTTTTCTGTTACTTTTGCCTTTGTATATTTATTTCCCTTTTAAAATGCCTTCTTAAGTGTGTCTTCCCTTCTCTCCCCCCATTGCTGGGGTCTGGGCCTTTGGGCCCTGTGGGGATTGGTGGGCGCCCTTTCTGCACCTCTGCATTCCGGAGGGTGTTTGCATTCCTACCCAGCTTCCTCCGGGAAGTCGGTCCCAGAACATCCCCTTCTTTCTCACATTATTCTCCTGACTTAGACTGTTTGGAATCTGCTCTTATAATCATTTGCAAGATGCAGCGATATCCAGGAAGAAATGGATGTTTCACACGTCTTACGTTCAGATCTTTGGCCCCCTCTAAGGGCTGTGCTCTGCAACCCCTAGCACTCGTGTGTGTTGTTGTTTTTACTGGACCGTTAGCGTCACGGGGCCCTGTGTCTCCATGGCACGCGCTAGTGTGTATTCACATCTAAGCACACACAAACTCTGCTGCTGCGACCCCACATGCTCGAGCTGTGGTTCACACCTGCCCTTAACATCCACCCCTCTGTTTCTGGCTATTACTGGCCTCTCGGACACCTCTGGTGTCTTCTAATAAACTTTCTCCTCTTACAAGCTCAGCCCTTTTCCGATCTCCCTGCTTCTGCTGCTGCTTTCTCTGGTCTGTGTTCTGGGAGGGCCCAAGACAGCAGCTGTACTCATTGTGTATCCCTCGATTGGCGAGATGTGCTCTTTAATCTTTCTGGAACAAGATCCTACCTAGTAAGTCGAGTCCCTATCCTGCCATCACAGAGAATCTCTCAATTTAAAAGAAAAGGATCTTGAACTGAGGTTGTAGATTATTTTGTAATCTGGACGATACCATCTAAGGCCTTTTCTCTTGTCCCAGCCTCTCCTTTTTATTGATCTCAAATATATCAGAATAGTCAGGGGGATGAATCACCTGTATTTCACTCTAGTATTTCTTTTGTTTCAAAACTGTGTTAGCTATTTTAAAAATCAAGAGTGCTGATGTAGCGAACCACAGCGTAATGTTTTGCTTGCTTGTTTGCTTGCTTGCTTCTTTCTTTCTTTCTTTTTGTACCAAGGATCGAACTCAAGACCTTGCACTTGCAAGGGAGGTGGCAGAACCACTGAGCTAAATCCTGGGCCCTACAACTTAATGTTTTAATTAAAAAATTTTTTTTGCTGATACTAACGGTTGAACCCAGGGTCCTGCCTGTGCTGAGCAAATGCTCTACCACTGAGCGACACGCCCCACCCCAAACTGCAGCTCTTATGACTTAATAGCTCAATAGCCTCTTGTTAAAAAATTGAATTGTCTATCTATATTTTCATTTATCCATCCAGCTATTTAATTATCTTAATTATTATTATTAGTAGTAGTAGTTTTGTTTTTGTTTTGTTTTGGTACCAAGGATCAAACTCTGGTCCTTGTGCTTATGAGGCAGGCAGTGGAACTGCTGAGCTAAATCCCTAGCCCAGTAGTAGTAGTTTTGGAAAGAGGTTTTGCTGTGTTGCCTAGGCCGGCCCTAACCTCCTGGGCTCAAGTGATCATCCTGCTTTAGATTTTTGAGTAGCTGCACTGTGTGTGTACGTGCTCCACCACATGTGGCTACCTGTTTATTTTCAAATGTCAACCTCACCTCCTCAGAAGGAAAACCTGGGGGTCCTTGCCAGGATTTTTTTTCTTTTTTATCTGGACATTGTGCAGCTTAGAGAAGCATTGCACAAGGACTTGGGCCTGAATGTTGTGTTGGCCCCAGGGCCATGGGCTGATCTTGTGAGGAACCCAGCAGCAGGACTGAGGATGTGACTCTTAGGAGCTGAGTCAGTACGAAGTAGGGAACTCAGTAAGTTGGAGGTGCAGAGCCCTCTGGGCAGGTGTCTGCCAGTGTGTAAGATACTGATTTATTAGACTTAGGTTTTTGAAACAGCAGAGAAGACCCATGAGGCTATTTTAAGCCTGTTGTATGTATACCTGGCTCTGACAAGCTGAGGCAGGAGGATACAAGTTCCAGTCCCAATCAAACTATTTAACAGCTTAGTGAGCCTGTCTCAAAATAAAAAAACATTCTAAAAGGGCTAATGGTATAGCTCAGTTCCAAGGCTCTGGGTTCAGTTCTTAGTACTGGAGGGCAGAACAGAGGAAGGAGCTTTAAGTTAGGCATGATTTTGTTTGTTTGTGGACTCTGGCATATTGAGAAATATATTCTCAGCTTTATGTGCTAGGGGTGGGGGTGTTGTGGAATTAACTCGCTTTCTCTTCCAAATAAAGTAATATGTTCTGTGTAGAAAACTTGGAAAATACGGAAAAATATATAGAAGTAAATGAAATTCACCTATAACCCATAGAGAATAACAGTTCATATTTTGTGGCTACCTAGCCTTTTAAAAATTCATATATAAGAATAATTTAGTTGATCGAGAGTGCGTTACCCATCATTGAAATATACAATTTTTAAATTATAAATTTTATTGCAGTGGCCATCTTTTTTTTTTTTTTTTCGTTGTTGTTGTGTTTTTGGTAGCGGGGATTGAACCTGGACCCTTGCACTTGAGAAGCAGGCAGCAGAACCACTGAGCCAAATCCCCAGCCTCCATCTTTGTATTTTAATCTGTACCCATTTACTTAAAAGTAGAATCACTAGGTAAAAGGGCACTGATGTTTTTAGCCAGATGTCTCACTAGAGAGGTCCCTCCTCCTGTCCTGACTATATACACATCCTGGATTGTTTTACAAGTGGATGCTGCCTGTTTTAAGCAGCAGTCTTCTGTTTCCAGCCTGTCTCAGACTTCCCTCTCCTGTTGGGTATATTCTATTTTCCTAGGGTCTCAGCCCTCCCAACTGTCTCCTGTATGATGTGACATGGGCCTAATAAATGTCTCCATTTTATTCTTGCTGTGAATTGCCAGTGGGATGGGTAGAAGAGGTATTTATTTCAGGCAGAGGCCCCCCCATTTCTGTCTGTGGTGGGCAGCCTTTCACCTGCTCCTGGAGGTCGTTTTGTCCCTGGCAAAGGTGAGCCAGGAATCCATTTAATTCCCATTTAACCCACTCACTACTGTTGATTAATGGGCAACTTTATGCAAACTCACTTTCTTGGTCTATTTCACTTTTAGCAAAACTAAATATTTAGTTTATTTTCATGTACAGCACATGCTTAGGAATTTGTACTCTACTGAAGAAATAGGATCATATAAAACTTTTCTTTTTATTTTACTTTTGATTAAAATATTAGTTATTTCAATTATGTGGGGCCGTGTTGTGCATGCATGCCTGTGAGTGTGAGTGTGTGTGTGTGTGTGTGTGTGTGTGTGTGTGTGTGTGAAAGGCAGAGAGAGAGAGAGGGATAGACAGACAGATTATGTGCCAGGTGTGGTGGCACACGCCTGTAATCCCAGCACTTGGGAAGCTGAGGCAGGAGGATTGCGGTGAGTTCCAGAGAAGTCTGAACTACGTAGTGAGAACCTGTCTCAAAAAACAAACAAAAATGACAGATGACAGACAGACTGTGTGTACAAACACTCTTGGTTTGCATTTATCAAAGTCTAGGGAATGCAGGTGACGTGGGGAACAGACGTGAAGGAGTGCTCAGCCTGAGTAGCTACTGAATATTTCAGACTAGCAGCCACTTAAAATAGTGAGTGCATTCAATGAGTGTGAGATTACAACGATGGTAACTATACTAGTAGTTGCAACATAAAGAGGTAAAAGATGTTTAGAAAGTAATTTTGTAATAGGTCTCAACAGTTACAGAAGATCACAGCCTAAGACCTAATGGTACTATGACTTGGAAATGATGCTTTCTCTGTGTGAAGGAAGAAACAAGGCATGAAAGTATGAAAGAAAAGCATTGCTTATAGCAAAAACTGGCTGTAACCTAACAGTCTGATCACAGAGAAGTGGTTAAATTATAGTAAAGCCAATGCAATAATGTTTGCAACCTTTAAAAAGAATGATTATGGGAACAAAAGTGACCAAGATATGTTATGCGCAAGTATTCGTTCCCCAGAGTCAACACCACTACTATGTACTGCAAGCTAATGAAGAAAAATGGTAATTAAAGACACTGTGTGCCAACATGGTAAATGTGTGTGGTACCATTTTAAATGTAAAGAAAGGCCGGTTGTGTGGATAGGGACATGGAGAAGTTTGCAAAAGTGAAGATAGTTGGCTGGAGTGATCTTTAAAAACCTTCCAGCATCGTTATAGTATGGTTTTTGTACCGGAACCAGAAAACACTAGGGAGGTTTTGCTTGCTTTGGAAAGACAGGATGTCCGGAGAGGGGCAGAGACTCCCCCTTCTCGTACAGATCTTCCGTGTTCCTCGTCAACCTGGTGTTGTGAAGCTGGGAAACTACTTGCTGGATGGTCTCATTGTATGAGTTCAGAAGTGAAAGGACTATCACGGAGGGTTGTCTGGTGCTCTACTCCAGGGCAGGCGCTGCCTGTCATCCTAAGAGAGGGCCGGCAGGTTCACTGTCATGATGTGGGCCTCAGGGCTGCCCTGGGGGAACGGGGTGAGGATGGGTGTGGGCGCTCGGGCCTCAGATGAAAATGCAGTTTAAGGGCTGGGGGTGGAGCACTGTGACCCAGGGCTTGCCTAACAGGTGTGAGGTCCTGGGCTTCATCTTTAGCACCACCAACAGCAGGTGTGTGGGGGGCAATGTAAGGTAAGTGAATTTTGGTAGTGAGACACTGATTAAAATTTTATAATAGCAGGAGTGTTGTGAGAGTCAGGAGGATATTTTTAAGGACCAGATTTTCCTTGGGTTTGGTAGGGGACACTTTAGGTGTCGGTAGAGTTGACTTTGGTATCTGCAGGGATGGGTTCCAGGCCACACACAGGCACCAGAATCCTCTGATGCCCCAGTCCCTTCTGTTAAATGGTGTAATGTTTGCATAGAACCTGTGTATCTTCTCCCTTTCGGTCACCTCTAGATTACCTGGAATAGTGCGTCCAGGGTAAATGGTATGAACAGTTTTGTAGAAAAGAATTTTCTGATTCTGCTTGACTGGATATATGGTGCTGAGGTCTGCATACATGTTGGTGAGCAGAATTCTTCGACTCTTTGGTACCAGTTGCCCGCACCTCTTTGCTCTCCACTTGTTAGTGGAGGCTGAGGGTGGGGAGCAGAGGTGATTTCCATAGAGGAAAATCCAGAGAAGACGTGGAAGAAGACGGTGACGTGGTTGAAGAAGTGAGAGGGGATATGGGGGCCTTGGGAGAACAGGTTCTGTGTGCCAAGTCTGAGCTACTGTTGTGACCAAGGGTCTTCCAAGGAGACCAGGAGAAACGCTCAGTCCATGCAGGCTGAGGGCCGCAGGTCTGCGTTCTGTGCACTGAGTGCTTTCTGTGTGGTCAGCGGCTGTGATGCTTGGCTCTCTCACAGCTGATCTCTCCTCCGTCTCCTCTCCACCTCTTGATGAGCCCGTGACTCGGTGGCTTCTTGGGACCTCGGACTCCCTCCTCCACCCTTCTGGAAATCCTGGATATATTGTAGAGCCGAATTATATTTCTTGTCTTTCCTTTTTGGTCCACTAGGGGCTTTTCCTATCAGGGGATCCATGCAAGTGGGAATTCCCGGCAGTAGAAGCGGACGCTGGGAGACTTTTGGAAAGAGTGTGCCTTCTGGATGCCGAGGGCTTGAGGGGAGACGTTGATTAACCTCGGGGGTTGGAAAAGGGGAAATTGAAAGCCAGCATTACGTTGGACTCTGTCCGTCTCACCTGGGCCCAGCATGGTCATCTTGGAGTCTGGATTCTCTTAGAGATGTCACTGGGTAGCTGTAGTCAGGCAGCTTGAAGAGATTCTGTCTCTGCAAGTAGGTTGGCCTGGAGGGTATTTGCTCGGTTTTTTAAGGTATTTTTTTTTTTTTTTTTTTTTTTT
>NW_022900930.1:3398226-3448631 GCF_012274545.1 Fukomys damarensis | reverse complement strand
GTTTTTTTTTTTTTTTTTTTTTTAGTGATTTCCATCGTCCTGACCCGAAGCTCTGCACAGACCCTGTTTCCCCCACCAGCTGTGTGGGGGCCGCAGCCTTGCTGACCGGTGCGCGTCCTCCCAAGCGTTGGGGGCTTTGCCCCACGGCCCTCGAGCCACTGTCGGCTGCCAGACCTGAAGACCCCATCGGGTGTCTTCTCTTCGCTTTTGGCTTGCGCCTGCCTCTTTTATTCCTCAGCTCAGCCTTGCCCCGTGTGAGAGGGAACCTGGGACAGAAGCCTCCGTGCACAGCCGGCCGCAGCCGCGTCCTCCTCTCCCGCTGCCCTGCTCCTCCTCCTCAGCAGGGCTCCGTGAAACCTTCTTCGAACTTCTTAACCCTCTACTCATCTCCTTTCACTTCTGCTCTCTTGACTTCCTTTTCAGCTGTGCCTTTCCATCTCTGCCCTATTTCTCTTTACTCTTTTGACCCCAGTCACCCCCCAGTACATATTGGTGGCATCTCCCAGTGTTTTCACTGAAGACTGTGCGTCTAGTCCCCTTGGGATTCTGGCCTGTGTTTAGCCAGAGGAAGGGGTTTGTTCGTGTCTCTCTCCCCTCCTCTCCTCTCTCTCTCTCTCTCTCTCTCTCTCTCTCTCTCTCTCTCTCTCCTGTCTCTCTTTCTGTGTGACAGAGTCCTGAGTTGGATGTGACCTCAGAGCTCATAGTTCTGTGTGTGTGAGACAGAGAGAGAGAGACACTTTTCTTGCAGCCTCTCAACACTGAAGCCCCCTTGTAGAGGTGGAGAGAGCAGAGCACCCCGCCAGTCACCACTCAGGGTTCACTGTCTCCTGCTCTGGATTTCCCTGTTGGTGTCTGGAATCTGTGTGACAGAGTCCTGAGTTGGATGTGACCTCAGAGCTCATAGTTCTGTGTGTGTGAGACAGAGAGAGAGAGACTTTTTTCTTGCAGCCTCTCAACACTGAAGCCCCCTTGTAGAGGTGGAGAGAGCAGAGCACCCCGCCAGTCACCACTCAGGGTTCACTGTCTCCTGCTCTGGATTTCCCTGTTGGTGTCTGGAAGGCGCGGGCTGTCAGACTTCTGTCACCTGCTGGCTGACCTGTATAAAGTCACTTGCACGACTGCTTGGCTGTGGGCCGAGGCCCTCGGTGGGCCTGGGCCGCTGCCATCTGCTCTGTTGGAGCCGGTGGGCTCCCTGACGGACGCTCTTGAGGACCTGTTCTTGAGAGTCTGAGTGTCCTGTGTGCTCTGAGGCCTGAGGAGGCCCTGCTGGCTTCTGCCCGGTGCCCGTGGATTGGATGTTTGTGCCTGTTAGCAGGTGGTCTTCCCTGGGGAGGAGCAGGGCGCTCCTGGCCTCTCCTCAGGCTCTTCAGAGGGCTTGAAGGCGTGGCTCGTCTCTCATCACCGGAGATCTGGCTCTGGAGTCCAGTGCTGGGGTTGGAACTTTTGTTTCCTCATTCTTTCACTGCTGAGGGGTCTCTGCGTAGCTCTAAGAGTCTGCTCAGACAGGCTTGCAAGTCACCATGGACTGAGAGGCAACACAACGGAAATTTATCTTCTCACAGTTCTGAAGGCTGTAAATTCAAGATCAAGATGTTCGTTTCTTCTGAGGGCTGTGAGGCAAGGATGCATGCCAGGCCCTTTGTGGGCTGTGGGGTCATCTTCTCCCTCTGAGACCACCAGTGTCCAGATCCTCCTTGTAAGATTGTGTTCTAATGGACTAGGGCCCACCCAGTGACTTCTTGTTATCCTAACTTCCTCTTTAAAGATCCTGTCCCCAAACGCAGTTTGAGGTACTGGGAGATTAGAACCTCAGCATCAGAATCTTGTGTAGCTGTTTAGCTGGTAACAGCCAGGTGAGGTTGGTTCAGGCAGATCAGGGCTGAGAGAGGAGCCCCTCACTTTCTTTTTCTTTTTGGTACTGGGGATCGAACTCAGGACCTTGCACTTGCCAGGCAGGCAGTGGCACCACTGAGCTAAACCCCCGGCCTGGAGCTCCTCACTTTTAACCCTAGGGCTGCGGTCTCTGAACAAGTTCCTGGCAGAGTTTTATCCAGGTTTTTAAGTTGGAGCTTTCGTTCATTCTGAGATTGTTTCTTCATGTGTAAAATAAGTTCTGATCCACTTCATGAAGCTTTTGTGCAGAGTAGTGGTATTAATTGCCCTGAAGACGCGTTTACTGTGTGACTTGTGATCTTGTGAGGTGTAGGAGTTATTGTTTCCCCTATTGTACAGATAGATGTAGAAACTGAGGTGCAGGAAGATCAAACAGTTTGGGTTGCACAGTTACTAGGTTTCCAGAGCTGGAACTTGAACCCAGGCTCCTGAAAGAAGAAAGCCTAGGCCTAAGTAAAATGCCTTTACCCTGGGAAAGCTTAGGAGTCCATTTAGTGGCTTTTGCTGAGGTCTCCAGGGTCTGGGTGGGGTGGGACCTTTAGCACCCTGGGGGTGGACGCTGGGAGAGGGTCCCAGCCTGGCTTCTCCCAGAGGCGAGTGAGGATGGGCAGATTGAGGGCCCCCTGGCTCTGGACAGCCTGTCACACACCTTTTCTGACCAGCACCTCCTTTCTGCCACACAGGGTGATGTGAGCAGAGCCCAGGAATGCCTTATGTGGATCGGCAGAACCGAATCTGTGGGTTTCTGGACATCGAGGAGAATGAGCACGGTGGCAAGTTTCTGCGGAGGTACTTTATTCTGGACACCCAGGCCAACTGCCTGCTCTGGTACATGGACAACCCCCAGGTGAGAGGCAGCGTGGGAGGGAGGGCGTGCGGCCTGGGAGGGGCACACACAGGCCCAACCTCCAGGGCCTCTCCAGTAAGGAGGGGTAAACTCCCAGGCCGACTCAGATACAGAGACAGACAAGACACTCTAGCATGCAAAGAAAACTGTTTAGCTGGGTGTGGTGGCGCACGCCTGTAATCCCAGCACTCAGGAGGCTGAGGCAGGAGGATCACTGTGAGATCAAGACCAGTCTGGGCTACACAGTGAGTTCCAGGTCAGCCTCAACTATACAGTGAGACCCTGTCTCAAAAAACAAACAAACAAAGAAAACTGTTTCAAGGTCTGGGGTGTAGTTCAGTGGGTTCAACGCCTGGCACTGCTAACAAAACAAAACAGAAATAAATAAAGAAAAAGAAAGAAAACTATCTCAGATCCTAGCTTGAGGGAGGGGAAGCCTTTCTGGACCTAGATCTGGTGCTTTTTTTTTTTTTTTTTTTTTTTTTCCATGTGTAGGAATTTAACCCTTGCCAAAGTCAGGCAGAGGCTGGCCAGGCGGGCTCCAGGGCCAGGGCAGGGCTTGCTCCTCTCCCCTCTCCTCAGGGCTGTGGCCTGCTGGCTGCTCCTGCTCTTCCAGTCTGAGGCCCCTCCCCAGTGGAGTATGTGACCTGGTTCTCCGAGTGGGACAAATGTTGGACGCTTTTGGTCTCCTGAATCAGGAAGGCGTGGACCTCAGAGCTCACCTGGTTCTGCTTCCTGTTGCTGCGGATGAGAAAACTGAGTCTCAGACATGGCAGTTGACTTAGTTAACAACTTCCTTAGCCTTTTAAGGAGTCTGGGGTAGAAATGGCGGCTACCTAAATTTTATTGCTGTGCCTGGGGGTCTCTGGAATCATCACTGATCTGGGAAAGAATCTCTCTTCGGGAGCTCATTGGTTTTGTTTCTGTTCTTTCTGGTATTGAGTGCTGGGATCGTGGCCAAGTGGGGATGGAGGACGGTGTGTGGGCTGGGGTTTGGCTCTGTTCTGAGGCTCAGGAAGAGAAGGTCAGGGGTCCTGTGAATCTTGAGCCCCGCCCCCCGGGGCCAGCCCCCTGGAGGCCTTTGCTGCATCTGATGGCTGAGTATTTTGTAGATGCAGAAGACGTATGCGGAAAGTCAGCTGCTGTGAGCTCCCTTCTCCGGGGAGACAGCCCTCCGTACAGCTGCGCCCCGTGCACCCCTCACCCCTGAGAGGCCAGGCCCTCACTGTCGTTTGACTGGATTCTGCATCGGGCGTTGTCTACCCTCTGCTCGTATCTCACTGTGCTTGGTCTAGTTTTGCTTCCGCCCCTGCTGTCTCAGTTTCCTTGCCTTTGCTCTGTGCAGATGCCCTCCTCTGGTGCAGCAGATCCATCGTGCACGGAAAGAGAATCGAGGGTCTTCTTCACCACTGTTGGAGGGACTCGAAGTTAAGTCTTTGTTGCCAGTGGACGTCACTTTGGCATGCTAGGCGGGACCCTGGGGATGAGGGTCTCCGGTCCCTTTCCCTTAATGTCCCTTCTCCCACTCACCTGCCATGTTAGCTCAGCGAGCTGGAATGGATTTGGTCTTCATTTACCTGCTTCCCACCGTGCTGCCCCATGAGAACTACCCTGAACCCACATCCTCTTACTGAGGGCATCCGGCTGCCTCTCCAGAGAACCGGGCCTTTCTTCAGACCTTGTGACACGGAGTCTTGCTGTCATTGACTGGTCTCCCAGGACCGCAGGGACACTGTCTGGGATCTCGACTGTTGCTGGTTGTTCATTTCCCTCATTCTGACCCCTGATTTCATTGTCACTTGGGCCACCTGGGCCAAGGCTCTGGGTCAGGTGCTGTAGCAGGGCCCGTCCTATTCAGGGCAGACTCCTCACCCATGGCCCTGGGATCTCAGGGGGCTCTTCGTGGGAACCTCCTTTGAGTTTGAATCACCAGACAGAACTTACGCGTCACCCAGTGCGGCTTTGCTCTGCTCCTGCCCATGGGAGGCTGGGGACTAGGACGAGGTGGAGCGGCGGACCGGTCCCATGGCTCGGGCTCCTTTACATTTCCCAGGAAGGAGTGGATTTCAGCTGGCTTGTCATACGCCCCCAAAGGAAGAGACCTGCTGTGGCACAGTGACAGTTCAGAACTTTTCACTTCTTTAGTTCTTAGTTTGTGTTCATGGTCAAGCAACACTCTAGATGTGAGAGTAGATGCTTTGCTAAATTGTAAAATGGTACCAGAGCACATTTATCCATATGTGCCAAGCACAACTCATTGTGTTTTCATACAGACAGCAAGTCTAACTGGTAGATATTGTCGCCCTCATTCTAGAGGTGAAGTAGATGAAGCAGAGAGGGAAAGACATTTGCCCATACTTACATAACAGGAAGGTGGCAGAGCCAGGATTCTCAGCCTGACAGTTGGCTCCGGTTCTCCTGCCATTGTTGCTGATATCAAGACAGTCATTTCCGGGATTCGTGGGAAGGAGAAAAGCCTGAAGAGGCAGAGGCAGTGTCTGGTGAGGACAGAAGCCGGGGGACTCGGGCCAGAGAGGCTCTAGTGGGCCCGGAGCGCACCTGGTCTACTTTTGAGCCATGCAGTGTTCAGCACCGGATAAATGTTTGCTCACTGAATGAATGAATAAACGAGGGAAAGGAGGCCGGGGAGAGGCCGTCGGGGACAGGTCCTCAGGAGGTACAGAGCGGTTCAACTCTCCGGGGCCGGGGACAGGGCCAGGACTAAGTGGAACCCTGAGGACTGGGGCACCTCAGGGTTGTGGTCTGTCCCTGTGGGAGAGGCACCGAGGCTGGCACGGTCATTCAACATCTTCCTTTTGAGGGAGAGGAGACCCTTGATGTGGCACCTTAGTTTTTTTTGTTTTTTTTTTCTTGGTGCTGAGAATCGAACTCAGGATCTTGCTCTTGCCAGGCAGGCATGGTACCCCGGAGCTAAATCCCCAGCCCATCACCTTAGTTATTTAATAGGCATTAATAAGCAAGGATTTCTGAATCCGGGCTTTTGATTTTTGCCTGATGAAGCAGCCTAGTAGTCAGTATGCCCTGGGCCTGTTTCTCTGTTGCTGTCTCTACTGCTGTTACTACCAGTGTGGCTGATACTTCCTGAGTGGTTAGCACATTGTATGAAATGCTTTGCATATATTATCTCATGAAATGCCCTCGGTAATCCTTTGCTGTGTGGTCCAGGATGGTTTGCAGCTCCTGGGCTCAGGCAGTGCTTCTGCCTCAGGACCTCAGGGACCCCTGGCGTCAGGTATCAAGATGCCAGAATGCTGCTTGTGGGAATAGGAGTTTCAGTATTCCTGTGCTGCCAGGGCCTGCAGACGGAGTCTCAGGTGGAAAACTGTCAGCCCTGATAGGAGAGCGAGGCTGCCAACTGGGCTCTGTGACTCGTCTGATTTGTCTCAAGTGCTCTCCCGGAGTGTGGACACTCCAGAGGGTCTTTCACATGACTTTTAGCCCTGCCTTCCTTTCTTCCTTTCTTTTTTTTTTTTTTTTTGTTTTGGGAATTGAACTTGGGCCCTTGCGCTTGCGAGGCAGGAAGCAAAACTAGCCCTTCATTTCCTGACGGCCTGTGAGGAGAAAGATACCCAACACATAACTACTGAACTCATGATGTGTATCACACACCAAGCGAAGCTGCAGATGCCGAGGCTGCAACAGGGTTGAGACAAAATCCTTGGCTTCCCAGAGCCCACGCTGTAGACCAGGAGGAGGAAGATTAACACGAATGGGTTGGGGAGAGCTCGGGACACCCCTCTGTGGAGGTGCAACGCTAGGGCTGGCTTTTGAAAAGTGCCTGAGGTCACATACTATTCACATTTGCAGAGCATTTTGCAGGGTTTGAAGCATTTTCATGGGCAGGGTCTCATGTGATCATTGTCCCTACCTTGTCTGAGGAAGGGAGAAACAGTGGTCATTGTGGCAGAAGAGAGTGCTAGAGATTAGGCTCTCCAGAGGAAAACCTTGTGAGGAGTCAGGTCCCGACAAAGGTTTGTGGGTGAGGTCTTTCTTAAGGAAATGCTCCCGGGGTGCTGGTCAGGAGGCTATGAGTGCAGGCTGAGTCACCCTGGGAAGCTTTAGCTTATTTTAGCCTATGGAAGCTCTGGGGTGAGGTAAGCCCGAGACAGCAGGGCTGCCATGTGCTGCCCTGGATGTGTGGGTGACAGGCCTTCTGCAGTGGAAGGGGTCCCCTAGGGCTGGGCTGAAGGCACGTGGTAGGAAGTGATGGTGTCTGCTGTGTGTCATGCAGTGGGGAAATGTCACACAGGCAGTGTGGGCCCAGCGCAGCCTTGATATCAGGCAGGACTTAGAACCAATGTGCTAAAGGAATCGAGGTTTTCCACAGAGGTGTCAGTGACACCAAACTGAAGACAAAACCCATTAGCCGAAAGGGACCCCTCTCGGTGGAAGTTTCAGGATTACTGATTATGGCCACTGATTTGGCTAATGCATTTAAAAGCCAATATGCCGCTAGCATCAAGCAAACAGTTCTTTTTTTTTAATGGCAGTAAGATTTTGATTTTTTTTGGTAATGGGGATCAAATTTGGATCCCTGTGCTTGCAAGGCTGGGGCCAGAACCACTGAGCTACATCCCCAGCCCTGCAGTGAGAATATTTAACATAAGATCTACCCTTTTAATAAATTTCGAAGTGTGCGATGCTATGTTGCTGGCTATAGGCACAGTATTGTTCAGCAAACCTCTTTCTAGAGCTGACTCATCTGGGCAGTGTAAACAGATAATTCTTAATTGGAGACAAACACTGGTTGGATTTTCCTTAAGACAGTACGGAGATGTGACACAGGTGTGTGTGTGTGTGTGTGTGTGTGTGTGTGCGTGCACACCTGTAGTGGCGCTGGCCATTGCGCCCAGGGCATTGTAATGCTAGGCAGGTGCTGTACCACTGAGCCACGTCCCCAGCCCCTAGCAGTTGTGTTTTGATGTGGGTCCCTGTCCTGATAAAGGAGGTGGAACGCCTCCTTTAGGGCTGCTCTGCTTTACCACAGTGACCTACAGAGTAACCAGCCGTGTTTTAGTTGCACAGCAACGCTGATGTTCAACCTCGCAGTGGCCAAGCAATCGCAAGACTAAATTATGCACCCCGAGGAGGGGTAAACAGAAGCATGGAAACAGTATTGCACTAGATTATTGTTCCTGTCACATTTACCCTATCAAATGTATTTTTTCTTTTCTTTTCTTTTTTTTTTTTTAAATAATACTTAGATGACTTTACTTTCCAAAGGCTCTGATGTAAGTTACGGATCATCATAATACCTCAAAGGGTTACATCTCTTTATAAACCTGGGACCCCAGTGAAAGTCTTTCTCTCCCTCTCTCCCTCTCTCCCTCCATCTCTAAAATAAGCTGAAAGCAGTCCTTTCCATTACTGAGAGCAAAGAGCGTTAGCAGTGTTAAGAACAACGTGGGTATTTGGCTGCATTTTAGTGGAAAGAATACACAAGTGTAGGAGGAGTTTCTATTTTTATGCAGCCTAAAATGGACTACATTATTGTTTTAAAGTGGAAAAATTGATGTTTTTTGTAAAAATTGTATTTTCTGTACTGGAAGCCTCCTTTTGCCAAGTTTGGCTGAAATCCATCAATATTTACGAGGACTCTTCATCGTATGTTTCAGCCTGTCCAAATGCCAAGAGCTAGTAAATAACTTTCTTTAAAGAAAGAAATGGGCAGTATTGGGGCACGTTGCAAAATACAGTGCAGGAAAGCAGGCGTAGTGGCAAATGCCCCCTTCCTTCTCTGTTCCTCCTGCCACACAATCCCTGGGCGGGGCAGCCAGGCCTGTGTCTTTTCTTATCTGTCTGGAGGTAATCTCTGCGCGTACAGGCATCGTAACCTTCGGAGCAGTCGTTTGGGCACAGGTTTTTGGTTTCTGTTTTTAAAAATCTTTTATTTTGTTATCAAATTTCTTAGGGTTTCTTTTTAATTTATGGATTTGGGTAGCTGGTGTGTCTGCTAGCCATGTTGACACATGATTGCAGAGGTTAAGTAGAATTACTGAAGTGCTTTGTCTATATTTCATTGGAGTAAGGATGCAGACTCTTTTGGGTTAAAAAAAAAAAAATCCCCAGAGAAACTTTTAAGCAATAGGACTATGGTGGCTGGGGATTTAGCTCAGCGGTTCTGCCACCTGCCTCACAAGTACAAGGACCTGAGTTCGATCCCTGGTACCCCCACAAAAAAAAATAAGCAGTAGGACTATGGTTTTACAAAATGCAAATTCTGCTAAAGATAAAATTATTATTAAATGAATACTTTCAGAATTTAAATTGTGTGGATCTTTGGAGTTAACATTAAATGCTATAAATGGAATTTTGGTTTTTTTTTTGTTTTGTGTGGTAATCCTATTTTTAAAGCAGCCCTTGTTTTATAACAGTATTACCTACACTGAAACAAATAGCGGGATAGGCATTTTAGCTCAGTAGTAGAGAAGGCATGTGTTCAGCATGCACCAGGACATACGTGTAAATATGTGTGTGGCACTTTGAGACAATTGTGCTTAGAGTTAGCATGACTTGGTACCAAAATCCAAGCAGGTAAGGAGCTCTGAGCTGTGAAATTTAGTACAAGTTTTACTATTGTAGACTCTTCTGTTTCCTTAATGCTTGTCTTTGGTTGTGCTGTTATATTTGGCTTTAGACATTAACCTTTAAAATTTGCTTAATTTGTCTGTTAATTTGTTTGTCAATTTGTCTGCAAAAGAATTGCATTTTCTTCTTATTGAGATTGTGTCTTCAAGGCAAAGCCAGCCACTTTGTGGTTTAGAGAGGGTCCACGTTCAGCTTCGTTTGTCATTCTCAGCTGAGCCTAGGACAGTGGGATGAATATGTTAATAAAGGAGGCATCCATTGTTTGAGCCACTTTAATACAGGATAATGACATTAATGATCTCTCCTGTGACACAGTTGCTGGGAGATATTTAAATAAAACTATGTGCAAGTGCTTTGGGGAGCTCTGAGAGATGCTGCTTTTAACAAAGGTTGTTCTGGCCCCATCCTTGGGGTGGACGGGAGGGTGGGAGAGCTGGTGGGGACAGCTGGGAATTTGTCTCACAGCTCCCTGCTGTGTCTGGAGAGGCACGGTGGTGGGGACTGAGAGGAAGGGACCTGTTCAAAGGCCATAGGAGGGAAAAACAGTGGGCTGGTGGCTGACCAAGAGGGAAGAGGAAAACATCGGAAGTTTAGTACTTGCTTATATCTAAGTGACCACTGCAGTACATGCCAGTTAGGGTTCTTCATTTCCTGTAGCTGTAGAGGTAAATTTATAAGCCGAGAACTTCAGTGAGATTAATTTTAAATATATGTAAGTATATATTTGAAATCATAGCATGTATCTTTCTTAATAGATGTAGCTTTTTAAAATATATGCATTTGCCATATTTTAAATCCCAAGTAATAGAGTACTAGTTAATACCCTGCATTCCCACTTATATATATTTTATTAAAATTTAGAAGCAAGAAATTATAGAAAAGTGGCGATGATGACCTTAAGGAATATAAAAGGTTGTCCTCTTAGAGAAGAGAAGTGGTGCTGATGTTAAAAAAATGCTGTCTATATCCACTCAAAAATAACAAGAAGCCCTAAAGCTATGGGGCAGGGCTTGCAAGTTTGAGCCCAGCATGGGCAATTTAGTGACACCCAATCTCAAAATAAAAAATTAAAAAAGGCTGGGAATGTAGTAGGTCCGTGTGAAGGTCCTGGGCTCAATCCCTAGTAACACCCACCACGCCCCCCACATCCCGCACACAAAGAAAGCAAAAGCAAATGCTGCTTTAACAGTACAAGTGTGGAAACTACCTGTGTCAGCAGACCCAACTGTGCGCTGCCCTGGTGCCGACTGAATCCCTAGCAGTGTGACCCTTAATTTTCTCATCGGTTAAGTAAAAATACTATTACTGGGGTTAACCCACTTTCTGGTCCTTCTGTCTCCTTTAGACAGAAGCTATCTTTCTCTCAATATATTTTTCCTACTCTTAAAAAAGTACCATGACTCGTTTTAAATGATAGTTTTGAGAATTCTATAAGGTAACAAACATTTTTGATTCTGGCAAATAGGAGGCACTCAGTAAGTATCAGTTGACTCATTAAATATTAGTTGACAGCAGATAACCTACTTACTGTTTTGTACATGTGTGATGATTATTTTTGAACTTATTTCATTAAATTTCTTTAGGCTGATAAAATTAATTGGCATTATATGACAATGTATGTGTTAGCTAACTATAAAAATATTCTATGTATCTTTATTAAGTGGCCAAGAGGGGCATAAAATTAAGTATTTCCATGTTACATTTTGCTAACACTTAATTTAAAATAAATGCTATAGATGAAAATAACCTTAAGCCACACTAAATTTCTTCAACTCAGTTTTTAACAGTGTACATCATAGCAATTTTCTCTTTGTTGAAAGTCACAGATTTTTAGGATAACTTATGTACCTAGCTGTATTTCTTTACATTTAATAAATTGTAAGCATTTGAGATTTAAACAGGCGACTATTACTGGACAAGAAGAAAGAGGATGGGGAAGGGAAGGGTTGTTTAAGGGAGACAGTGTCAGAGTATGTTATATGTATGCATGAAAGTGCCACACTGAAACCCAATATTTTGTCAAATAAATATGAGGTAATAAAAATATATTTTAAAGAGATTTAATACCGAGCTGACTGAGGAGAGGATGTGGGGCCAGGACGGAGATGGGGAAGCAGGGTGGGCAACCATGAGAGAGGGTGGAGGGCAGATGACTCTGAGTTTGACACAAGTACGGAGGAAGCCAAGTAGAAGGAAGGGGTGAAGGAGCTGGAGCCAGCCGGGGGTTTACAGTCTGTGGACCTGGCGTGGGGCAGCCGTGTACCTCACGTAGCCCATTCCATCCGAAGTAGGTGCTGGGGTGTGTCGACAAGAGTAAGACACCCAGATCCAGGACGTTAAACAGCACAGCAGTTTGTGGTGCAGAAATCTGTGGTTTCTCCCACAGGGACCTGGACAACGGGGAGAGTAGCTATGGATGTTTCAAGTTTCAAGTTCTGTCAGGAAGCAAGCCTCTGAGGTGGAGGAAGAGGTGTGTCAGGCCCTGAAACAGTAGGTGAAGCCACGGCCCGGCGTCCCAGTGCTGCGGAATAGCCGCGTTTCTTTTCTTTGGGTTGTTTTCTCATGAGGGGGCTGGGTGTGCGGCACACGCAGCCATGCCCTTCTTGCGGTCCTGTTGCACCATTCTCCTTAGGCGAGTTCCTGTCCCTGAGTCTGGGTGGCCTGCCTTTGGTGGTTTGAGCTGTGGTTTCACTTGTGGGCAGCAGTGGTGGCTCACGCCCCAGCTATGGCCCTGCCACGTGGATTTGGTCCTCTATCCTCTACCGGTAAACCAGCAAGCTGAGTTTCTTGCTGATGGCCAGCATCTCTCCTTCCCCCTTTCATTGGGAGCCAGCTGGACAAGTTCCTGCCTTACCCAGCTTAGGCAGCTGTAGCAGGGCCTTGTTTAGTACAACCCTGCTGGTCCTGCTCTTGTATTTACCTTTCATTGATAATCAACTCTGAGATAAAGTCTCGTGGGAAGAGGGATGATGTAAAGAGAAGTACCGTGAAGGCTGTGGGAATCGGGAAAGTCTGGGCTCCAGGACTGGCTCGCCTGTCTGCCACCTGTGTGACCTTGAGAGAATTACTTCACTTGGCAGATCCTTAGCTTCTTTGTCTATAAGATGAGATTGTGGGAAGAAAGGGACATTATCTGAAAGTACTTAGCTGAGTGGCACAGAGTCATCTCTAAGGCTATGGCCATTTTCGTCTTCCTTTCTCAAGCTGGGGCGGTACAAGCTCTGTCTTCATTGAGTTCTTCGTGTGTTGAATGAAGAGGTAGCAATGGAGCCTCTTGAGGGTCGATGTCCTGGGACTTCATCATCTATTTGGCTTTCTTAGTCACTTCTGTGCTCTTTGTTTCTGGCATTAGAAGAGGGGAGGGGTAGGAGTCATGTAGGTTTAATTTTCTATGTCGAGAAAGGCTGCTGTTCTTGCAAAGGACTTGACGTAGAGATAGGTGCATCTCTGTCTGGGCCCCTCGGCTCCCTCCTAGATGATGGGGGAGAAAGACCATGTACTTTCTTCTCAGGGGAGGGGGCTCCAAGGTCCTTAGCAGCAGAAGAGCTCTTGAACAAAACCCTGAGCGTTGGCAGTGTCTTCACAGAATCATCTGCCCTTGAACAGGAAGCTTCCCTTGTGCCCTACGTTGTTTGAGAAAATTCAGAAGTCCGAGAAACACCCAGGACTCACAGAGGTCCTTACATAAGGGTGGCTGCCAGCCATGCACAGCACACGTGGCTTTCCTATTTCACGCAGTTTCCTCTTATTGGAATATTTCTCATTCTCCATATGCTTGTTTGATAAATCATCGCCCCCCTGCTCTCTCCTTCCCCCTCCCCAATAGCTGCTGGTGTGGCAGTGTCCGGGTTGATCTGTGGACCGGGCATGGCCTTCTCTCTACCCAGCTGCTGGGCCTCTGTGTGTGGTCAGCAGGGCCAGCTTGGACCTACAGATTGCTCCTCCAGCCTCCTTCTCCAGCTTGTCGAATGGCAGAGTCCTTAGAAGCTCTGAACACACACAGGAGCCTGGGCCCCAGCCCAGACCACTTCACACTATGGGGTTGAAGCCTGAGTATTAATTGGCTTAAGAATTAGGCTCTATTCTGGTCTTGGTGCAGGCCTGTAAGGTGCAGGCTTACAGGATTACTTGGTGCAGGCTTAAGAATTAGGCTCTATTCTGGTCTTGGTGCAGGCCTGTAAGGTGCAGGCTTACAGGATTACTTGGTGCAGGCTTAAGAATTAGGCTCTATTCTGGTCTTGGTGCAGGCCTGTAAGGTGCAGGCTTACAGGATTACTTGGTGCAGGCTTAAGAATTAGGCTCTATTCTGGTCTTGGTGCAGGCCTGTAATTCTAGCCATGTAGGAGGCTGAGATAGGAGGATCTCAAGGCTCCTAGCCTGGGCAACTTAGCAAGATCATGTCTCAAGATAAAAAATAAAGAATAAAGGCTGGAGATATAGCTCAGTGTGAAGGCCTTCGGTTCAATTCCCAGCATGGGGGTGGATCATTTCAGGCTCAATGGCATGTTAGGGCAACTATGATTGACAACCGCCAATTGTATATTTCAAAATAGTTGACAGAGAGGATTTGGGTATTCCCAACACAAAGAACCGATCACTGCCTGAAGTGATCATATGCCAGTTACCCTTACCTGATCATTACATGTTGTACATGTGTATTGAATTGTCACCCTGCACCTCTAAGTATATATAATGATTATGTATCAATTAAAAATAATTTTTAAACTATCCCCAGGCGATTCACATAAACATCCTTCCAGAATATATTCCACATTAAAAAAAAAAGTTTTTGCTTAATTACTCAAGGATCTGGGTTCAATTCCCAGCACCAAAGTAAAATAAAAGTGCAGTGTATTCCCAGCAACCTCTGTCTCTACTCCCTATCTGCGTGGGTGCCTTCATCTCGATGGGCCTGGACCTGTCCCCAGTAAGCTGACAATCGAGTATGAGGAGACTCCAACTCAGAAAAGTGCACACCAGTGTAACATCTAGGGATTGGCTTAGTCAGCTGTGTTTTCTTTGTTTTTGTTTTTGCTGTAGTGAGGAGTGACTAGGGACTTAGGCACAGTAAAGCAAACATTCTACCACTAAGCTACAGCCCAACACTTTTAAGTTTTTATTTTGAGATGGAGTCTCTCACTGAGTTGTCCAGGCTGCCTTTGAATTTCTGATCCTCCTGCCTCTGTCTCCTGCGTGGCTGGGAATATAGGTGTATGCCACCTCACCCAGCTAGCTGTGCTTAAATTTGGGCCTACTTAGGGTCTTGGGGGATCATTAGCCAATGTCTGTCTTCCGGTCACGTTCCACTTGACTCTGATTCCATGTTCTGCGGGTAAAGCTGGAGTCTTGACTTTTTAAGCTCCCCAGAGATTCTGATGAGCCCTGAACCCAGAGAAAGAATTCAAAGACTAGAGGTCAGGGCAGGCTGCAGTTGGTGCAGGGGTCCCAAGTGGTCTTTTGCCTGGATAAACTCAGGGGAGGCAGTGCATGGGACTCCTGTCCCTAGCTCTGACACAGTGTCCCTCCCTGGGTGCTGCTGATTCCTGGCTTTCCTGTCCTGCCATTTGGCTGCCCAGGCTTCCCCTCAGGCCGTTAGCATACCCGTCCTTGATCAGGAAGTGTCTGCTGGGGCTGCCTCTGCGACACCCTGGCAGTGAGCTGTCACCATCCGTCTTCTAGGTCCAGTAATTGGAGTGGACACTGAGCGTCACTGTGGATCAAATCCTCAGGAACCCTGGGTCTTTTTCTCCTGTGTCCCCATTTCCCCCGGGTGGGGAGGGAAGTGGTGTTTTCAGACATTAGTCAAATTTTCCTGGCTTCTCAGGATGGAGAGGGGCTGTGTTGGAGCCCTGGAGAAGGGTGTGGGTGGATAGAGGACCACCACCCTCACCCTAGGTAGCTGGGCTGCTGCCTTGACATTCTGAGCTGGCAGGAGGCTGGGGCAGAGGGCGGAGAAGCCTCCAGGGGCATCGAGGGATGAAGTAGTTGAAATGTGATCAGTCCCCGTCTGGTTATGTGTGGGTTGGAGCTCAAACGGCTTCCCTAGTCCCACTTCATCACTCATAATTCAAGATGGGGCCCTGGAGGCCTCTGGGCTGTGGTCTGGGATGAGGAGAGAGTTACACAAGCGTCACCCTGAGCCTTGGCTTTGACATCCTGTAATTAGCTCATGGAGGGTGGCAGGAGCTGCCTTGCGTTGGGCTCTCGCTGTGTATTTTCATGTGATTCTCCTAACCAGCCTGTGACACAGGGCTTGTTATCTCTGTTTCATAGGAAGAGAAACTCGCCTCCAGTCAGGGAATGTTAATGTCCTACCTAAAATTCCGAGAGCTCAAGCTTTTAGAATTACACCCTGCAGCTCTAGGGCATCATGGGGGATCAGAACTGAGCTCTCGTTCAGCTCTGCTGCCAATTTCACGGCCTTGGACCGAGCCCTTCACACACAGGCCACCTTCCTGGACTGAACAGCGCGGTGGGCACAGATGTCCAGTGTCAGGCGGAGGCCCGCGGCTCTCCATGTCCTGGGGCTCTTGGCCACGAGTCTGGGCGAATGTGAGCCCAACAGTTCAGGAGACACTGGAGCTGAGTCTGCCCAGAGCGGCTCACGGTCCCCTCTGGGCTGTGCCTGTCACTCCTGACATTGCCTGGTAGCTCCTCTTTGGACTTTGACCTGGGAGTGACATGGCCTGTCTTCCTCAAACGCATGGAGGTTTCCTTTAAAAAAACTTGCTGTGAAATTTAAAAAGTGTGTAAGTACAAGGAAACATGTAAACCGGATCACTTCTGTTTTAAATGGTAACTTGGCTACTTCAAGGCAGCTTTCGTTTATTTATTAGCCTGGGGCCCACACGTGCTGCGCCCTCCACCACAGAACTTCTCCCCACACTCAGAGGCAGTCTCTGCATTTCCTACCTCGCTTGAACAAGGAGGTGGTGGAGTACATGGCCTTTTCTCAGTCCTTCAGTAAGACCGCAGGGTTCTGAGAGTCTTTTTCTTGTGGACAGGAAATTTCATATATTGCATTTGTTCCACAGATGTATGTTGACTTAGCTGACTGGGGCTAGGACTCTTCCCTACCACCGAGGCTATTTCTTGAGCCCCTCTCTTGGAATGATCTCTATTAATCCTTAGGTAAATTTATTAAACCCCTGTGATCTAAAATCTGTCTCCTTTTATTGTTTTGAGATAAACCTGGGTGGTGGGGCATTCACAGATATTTCTGGGAAGCCAGTACCACTATGAACTGCAGACAGATTCCCAGGTTATGCTACAGCTGATTTCTAATCTTGGCCTTTACCGTGCTGTGTTAATGTCTTGTCTCCATTATTTCATCTGCTTCGTGGAGAGGTTAGAAAGCTAAGGGTATGCCAAGGTCAAGGTCAAGTACAAGCCTGTGAGCTTCCTGGTGTTTTAATAGTCCATTTACTTAGTGATTTCAGTGCATAGACATCATTTCATTTGGGACTTGTAACAGTCCTGTGACATAACCTAATGGGTATATTTTTAAATTTCTGTACAGTGGTACCTTGGTTCATGAACTTGATTCTTTCTACGATTCTGGTTGAAAACTGAGTTGGATGAGAACCGAATCCAATTCAGTAGTTAAGATCAGTGTGGACCTAATGCGAAAATTTGATTCGGTTCTTGTCCAGCTTGGTTTGTGACCAGAATCATGCAAAGAATTGAGTTCAGAAACTGAGGTACTGCTGTATGGTCTGAGATTATGTACTGTCGGCTTTGAAAAGAATTTTGAAATGACATAGAAGAGGATAAAGCTGTCGAGACCAGAGCAATTGGCAGAAAAAAAATGTAACAACTGGCATTAGAGAGCGTATTCTGTGTGCTAAGGATAATTCCAAGGGCTCTGAAATGTACAAACTCATCCTTACCACTGAACTCCAAGGTTAGACATTCCTAATCTGAAATCCAAAATCTGAAATGCTCCAAAACTCAAAACTTTTTGAAGGTAACACGTTGCCATAAATTCCACAGCTGACCTCATGATACTAGTTGCAGTCAAAACGTAGGTGCACTGAAAATCATATATAAAATTAGCTTCAGCCTGGGTATATAAAGGGTATATGAAACGTAAATGAAATTTTGTGTTTAGGCGGGGGTCCCATCCCCAGGTTTTCTCATTGTATGTGCAAATATTCCAAATTTCAGAATAAAGTCCTAAAATCCCAAACATTTCCAGACCGAAGCCGTTTGTACAGAAAGGAAGGCTGAGGCTCAGTAGGTGAGGGCCTTGCCCATTGAGTGGTGGGGCACACACTTGGACCGCCGCCCTAGAATAGCTCACTGTGATAAGGAGGCCGAGGGGTCACACTGATGATACAGGTTGACGAGGAAATCTGCAGTTTTGTCACTGGAATGTTTGGGAACTGTTGTCACCACAGTTTTACAGGTAAGGAAAGTGAGCTCAAGAGTGACTATGACTTGATTAAGGTTGTGAGGCTTGAAAGTGACATAAACTGAACGCAAACCTGGGTCTCCTGACCCTCAGGGCTGTTTCGCTGCCTTGTGGAGCATCCTTCCTAAAGTGACAACGTGTCTTTCAGAACCTGGCTGCGGGAGCTGGAGCTGTCGGATCTTTGCAGCTGACCTACATCTCGAAGGTAACGTTGGCCTGGCGTTCTGGAAATTCATGTTCTTAGAGTAGCTAAATGAGGAAGTGGCATACCCTTGGGGTGTTCGCCTCTGGGGACATTCCATGGCATTAAAATGCCCCCATTCACCGCCAGAGGAGGCTGTGCTGCCGATGGTGGGTGGAGGGGTTGAGCACTCCACACCCCACGTGTTGCTCAGCTTTTCTTTTCTTTGGTACCGGGGATCGAACACAGGCCCTTGCACTTGCCAGGCAGGCGGTGGAACTGCTGAGCTAAATCCCCAGCCCAGTCAGCTTTTGATCACTGTAACAAATACCTGCAATAATAGACTTACAGGGGGAAAGGTTTATTTTGGGGGAAAGGTTTTAGGGGCTTCTGTCCATGATGAGTTGGCTGGTTTCCTTGGATCCTGTAGTGGGGCAACATATTATGGTGGAAAGAGGTCTCAGAACAAAACCACTTACCTCATGGCTGGGAAGCAAAAAAACAAACAGAAACAGAGAGCGAGGGAGGGAGAGAGAGAGACACACACACACAGACAGACAGACACATACACACAGACAGACAGACAGACACGTGCATACAGGGACAGAAACAGAGACAGAGAGACTGAGGTCTTACGATGCTCTTCGAGGGCACCTCCCAGCCACCTAAAGACCTCCCCTGTACCCTACCTGCTGAAGGCTGCACCACTCCCAGGGGCTCGGAGCTGAGCACCAAGCCTTTCTTGGGCCTGTGGGGGGCAGTTCTCATCCAAACATAGTAGTGTATATTGTACTTCTGCAGAGGGAATGGTAGCTGGTAATTGAGCTGGGAATAGGACCAGGATGTTGTAAACTTTTTGTGGGAGGGGGGCAACGACAAAAAGGAGCAGAAATCCAGGAGCTGTAAAGGATTCTCCCAGAGGGTCCAACTGCAGCAGCTCAGGGTCATATCAGCCACCCGGATAGGATGCCTGCTGATGAAAGGCTAAGAAAAGAAAGCCTGGGGAACGTCTTCGTGTGCGCCAGGACCACACTCAGCAGCCCGGTAGTTGCTGAGAGTTTGGCCAGCAGCCCTGGCCCGGTTTGTTGGACTCCTTTGTCAGGATTCGGGGTGGGGGCCGCTTAACGATGCCCGCAAGTAACTGCTGAATTCAGCTGCTTTTAGCAGCCCCTCCCTGGGACAGACACCACTGCTTCCCAGCGATGCCCCAGCGATAGATAGCTGTGGACTGAGAACTCCCCAGAGTGAGGAACACTTTGTGCAGAGAGCAGAGCCAGGTGGCCCCTAGCCAGCTCTGCAGCTCGGGAAAACCTGCTCTCCCCATGCAACCCTCACTGCAGACCTCCTGGGGCCATCGTGTCCTGCCCACCTTCTCCTGCCCTCTGGGCCTTGAGACCTATAGGGGTCACTGAGCCAAGGGGCCCCTAGTCTCCTGACACCTTGAGGGGCCGTGTGTTCTTCCACTCAAGAAGGGGTCACTCAAGGTGTCTGAGTGTCCAGCTGTAGGAGGAGTGGCTGGGCCACCTGAGCCTGCAGGCTGTGGGCAGAGCCTGGCAGCTACAGCCGGGTGCAGGGACAGAAGATGCTGGTCAGCACAGACTTGTCTTAGACGAAGAAGACCATGGCTTCGGGGGAAGGGGGAGCGCTGCGAAAGCCAGCTTTGCTAGCACAGCTGCGGGCACTTTCTGTGCGCCTTGCGGTCGGAATGTGACGGCCTCCCCAGACCAGCCGGCCCAGCCTGAGGCCTCCTGTCCCCATCTCCTATGAGCTCATTTCTCCAGAAAGAGGAATGAGAGAGCAGCGAGCAGACAGCCTGTAAAAAATGAAAGCTGAAACTCTTCTGTTGGAGAGGCTTTGGAAAGACTTTTTCGGGGAGGCAAGAGCAAATATAATCTCCTGCTGAATCATGAGTTATAAGTGCAGCTCAGAGGAGGGTTTTAGTATTTTTTGCTTTGGAGGCTGCCTTGTTAAGAAAAGATGACCTGACTTTCAGCTCATCCTGAGATGGGGCCTGAGGGCCTTGTGGGCCTTTTGCAATATCCACAGCTGCTCCTGGGTCAGGTTACAGAGAGCTGAAAGCCTTTAACTCCTGCCTGACTCAGTGCCGAAAGGCAGGGCTTCTCCCAGTGGAGCTTTCAGCTCTGGTGCTGTGTCTGGGTCAGTGGTCCTGGTTGTCTCTGTCCACCTCACCCCCTTCTCTCTCCCATGACTGGGGTTTGAATCCAAGGCCTTCACACTGAGCTACTTTCTTTTTCTGTTTTTTTCTTTCAATTTAGTAAGTTGCCCAGGCTGGGCTCCAACTTAGAATTCTCCTGCCTCAGCCTTTCAGCGCTGTGGGGTTTGCTCCTCTGCGCCTGGCTTGGGGTTGTTTCTCATTAACCTGCAGGTCTTCCTCCCAGGGGAGGTGTGTGCCCACCGTGTCACATGGCCTCGCCTTTCAGCTCCCGGAGGTGCCTGCTGAGGGTCATGTTGGGAAGAGGGGGATGAGCATGCGGTTTTCCAGAGAGGCCCATGCCTGAGCTGACGTCACTCAAGTCAGCCATTGTGGCAGAACCATTTCCTGTGCTGGCTACCATAGAAAATAATCGAAGCTGGTGGTTGGTACTGCCTACCCACCCTCCTTCTTTGTCTCATGGGCCTCTCTTCTTTTCCAGCCATCTAGTGCATTTATTAGTTAGTGGTGCTGGAGGTGGAACCCAAGGTCTTTGCACTGAGCTGCATATCCAGTCCTTTTCATTAAAAAAAATTTTTTTTGACATAGGGTCTTGCTAAGCTGCCCAGGCTGGGCTTGAACTTGTGGTCCTTCTGGCTCAGCCTCCCAGTGTTGGGATGACACTTGGCTTATTCCCCTGCTCTTACTGCCTACAGAGGCAAGGTGACCCCAGACACTGGGGCAGAGCCCTGCAGTGCTCTTAAGACCTTGTTTGGCTGCTGCTGCTTCTGTCAGAGGGGCCCTAGCTCTATTTCCGGCTAAGGGCAGACAGGTGGGGCTGACCCCAGCGGTGCCCTGATGCCAATGCACTTGCTGCCTCTGTGGTCTGCGTTCAATCTGATAAGAGCAGAGAGTCTGTTGAACCGTGCAGCAGGCGGCTC
The DNA here is from genome assembly GCF_012274545.1 of Fukomys damarensis. NCBI lineage: Eukaryota > Metazoa > Chordata > Mammalia > Rodentia > Bathyergidae > Fukomys > Fukomys damarensis. Next base: position 3,427,595 of record NW_022900930.1, on the reverse strand, counting down.
CCTGCCTTTGTCACTGCACGGGTGGCCCATGGGCAGCCCTCTCTCCCTGTTGCTGGTTGACAGGACCCACCAGCCAGCCACTGCCATGTAGCATCTCAGCTGTGGCCACCTCGGGCTGTGGAATGCTTGAGTCACACTGCCATGGAAGGGTCTTATTCTGCCGCCCTATCTGAGGATGCTGTAACCACCTGGCAAGATCACCCACAGGCAGTGGGGTGGGTAGTGGGGGACCACATCTCCCAGTGGGGTGTGCAGGATATCAGGGGGGGACCAAAGCTGTAACTCTGTAAAAATGAGGTATCCTGTTTGGCCCTTCTCTGTGGGCACAGCAACAGATAGATGGGACTTCATTTTATTCCTGTGATGTTTGCTGACAATAAGAAAAAGATGAGTATTTTCACTGGGGAGCTGATCAGAGACGCTGGTGGACTTTACACTTGCTGCACAGCCAATCAGGGCAGAGCTAGAGAAATTCCATTAGTTTGGCAGTAAGCTGCTTTGCCGAATTATTCCTCTGTGATAAGCCGTGAAGTGTAGGCGTACATTTGTGCACCACTGAGAAAGCCAGGGAATCAGAAAAACAAGCAAAAAAGCGACATGCTCTGGGCCCATAATAAGCACATGGTTAGTGCTCTCGGTGGTGGCTGAGTAAGAAGTTGTGGCCAGAGTGAACCATTTCTGATTCAACAGGGCGAGCACATCAGCCAGCAGTGTTATCTCCGATCAGTGATGCATACGGATTTCTTGGAAAAAAGACGATTTTCTGAATGAGCCAGAGAGCATCTTTAAGTGCCCAGCTTTTCAGTACCGTGCAAAAGCTGGGTGAGAAGTAGCTCCACGAGATGGGTGGGTGTTAGGGGCCCGGGCAGCCAGAGCAGCTCTGGGAGGGGAGGATCTGCGGGAACCAGGGGAGGACGAGCAGGAGATCCGCTGTGGCCGGAGGATGCATGGAAACGCGAGGGAAAGAGCAGGAGAGCGAGTCACTACAGGACCAAAACAGGGTCCAGGCGTCCCAGAAGACAAGGCACCACGGAGCCAGGCCTGTGGTGCTGGGGTCCCAGCTTCCCGTGTTGTGCAGATGTGACGGGATTTGTGTAGTCTGAATCCGAACTCAGGGTCTGTGGGCCCCACCTCACGTCATGGTAAACATACCAAAGCACGCCGATTTCCCTCACTAAGTAGAGTGCTTGGGACGTGCACACGTACGCCACTCCCATCTCTTACCTTGTGATAGCCTCAGCCGCCTCGGGACTGTCCCAGACGTGGGAGCCGTGAGCCAAAATACACCCATCTGCGTCTTAGGAGAAAAAACTTCTGTCTGATTGTTTAGCTATAAAATACTTGAAAGAGTGCCTTTTAGTTTGGACTGATTTGGCTGGGAACAATGCACCAAGTTTATCCCCAGTTTCTAGGCAATCGTCTTGCACATACGCACAAGGATTCTTGTTAACTAAGACGTCAGCTACAAACCATTTTCGAATTTAATGAAAACATTTTGAATGCTTAATGAGTGAAGGTGATTTAATGTGACATCTTGAGTGCATTTGTTTAAATTCTTGTCAGTGAGGACAATATACTGTTATGGAAACTTTAAATATTTGTTAGTATTGGATGTGCCCCCTCTGTGTTGTATGTTGGAAGCCAGGCATTTTTTCAGGTCTCGTACATTTTTGCTCATGGGCTGTCAGCATCTTGTCCATAGTTCCAGGGGTGGCACTGATGTATTTTTGTGTGGAGTGGGTTTGTAAAAGCGATGCATTATTGGAAGCTGTGAGTTGTCCCTCCCTGAATAACCAGATTCTGTATGACAGGACGGGGAAGTGCCTTACCTACACGCTCATGTTAACCCTGTCAGAACATGGTGTTGTTGCCTGTGTTTGATAGAACATACAATGGAGGTCACACGGTCGGGACGGGATGCCTGTGGGTTGGGACAACCTCCAAAGCCCGGGCCGTACTGAATGTCCTTTTGATCCTTTATAGGCTGCTACCTCGGTTCCTGGTAATTGGGCAGTATTAGTTTTGGTTAAGGAATCTAGGCAGGTCTATGAGGAAGAACTTAGGATCACGAGCAAACACCTACTTAGCCTGATGAGTTAGTCATTATTAGATCCCAGCAGCAGTGAGCTATGACGAGACTTCTGGTTTGCTTTGCTTTGTGGTTCTGAAGATTGAACCCAGGGCCTTGGCACTGAGCTACATCCCCAGACTTTTATTTATTTATTTATTTTTAATTTTGAGACAGGGCTTCGCAAAGTTGCCCAGGCTGGACTTGAACGTGCAATCCTCCTGCCCCAGCCTGCTAGGATGCTGGGATTACAGGTGTGTACCACCACACCTGGCGAAGAGACATTAATTTTGACCAGAAAGGGGATTGAAGGAATAGTACCCAGGTGAGGATAGTGGCAGTGTGTGAGTAGGTCCTGTGGGTAGGTGGCTGCCCCTTAGAGCTGCTCCTGAAATTCAGCCAGCACCAGGGACAGGTACTGAGCCCTGTTTGAACCAGAATGATGTCAGCTCATCTAGGCCAATGCTCAGGAATACGTGCAGAGGGAAGCCTGTGAAAACAAGGTGAACTGGAGCCAAGGAGGGCACAGAAATACTTCCACTGTCTCAGGGCCATACCCGAGATGACTCGGTGGCCCTTCTCTGGCTGGGGAAGTGCTTGTCTGCATGGTCAGGGTAGCTCTCGGGGCAGCTGCTCAGGATCCAAACACATCCTGTGGCTGCTGTGTCCTATTTCTGAGTGCTCTGGTTGGGATCTAAGCAACACCACTCTCAATTTGGAGATGTTTGGGAAGGGGAGAGTTAGTACTTGAAGGGGGAGTGAGATCTTGCTAGTGTGAGTGGGACTATGCCAGGGCCTGTGGGCCAAAGAGAATCTTGTCAGGACGCAGTGACTATTCACAAAGACAAACCAGTCCAGGCACGGAGATAGCAGTTATCCCTGAGAGGTTGGGTTTCTGTCGGGGCGGGACACGCTAAAGGCTTCTAAGACATGGGATCATAATGCCTGTTTCTTAACTGAAGTAAAAGTGTGGGTTTCTTAGTTGTTATTCCTTAAAATGTAAAAGCACATGTAAAAAGTACTTGTGTTTGATGTACTTTTGATATATGAAAACTTTCACAGTGAAGTTTTTAACACCATTGGAAAGCACACTCATGTTCCTTTCTTTATTTCTTATTGATGTAGGTGAGCATCGCTACTCCAAAGCAGAAACCAAAAACTCCATTTTGCTTTGGTAAGTACGGAGCTGGGACGTACTCAGGTAGCAACTTCCTGTTTTGAACAGAGGAAGTACTGTGATCACGTGCGTGTGTGAGAGACATAAATCCACCGTGTGTCAAGTGATACTGCCTCCTCTGGTGTTGCTGGGAAAATTCTTTGCAGCATAAGGACAGGTGCACAGGACCAGTGATGTTTCAGTTTTCTTGATGCCACAGGGAGGATGTAAAAACTCTATAGAAGTTTCTGGGAATCCTCCTTTTAGAACTGAGTAATGGCCGGGTGTGGTGGCACAGTCCTGTAATCCCAGTGCTCTGGTAGGCTGAGGTGGGAATATTGGAAGTTGGAGTCCAGTCTGGGCAACTGAGTGACTTTAGTGGGAGTCCTGTCTCAAAATAAAATAAAATAAAATAATAAATAGAAGGGGCTAGAGACGTCGCTCAGGGTGAAGGCCCTGTGTTCAGTCCCTGGTACTGCAAAATGGGTAAACAAAGTCAAGTGATGCTGTGCTCAGGAAAGGTGGACCCTCAGGGTGAGGGGTCAGGAAGAGGACCACGGGAAGGAAAGAGTGTTCTATGGCGAGTCCTAGTGTCGCTGAGCAAGTGACACAGCCGCTTGGTGGAGGCCTCGCACCGTTGAATTGCCGGTCACGGGAGAGTTGCTGGAGCCCACCGTGTTCGTGGAGCTGCACCCGTTGCCATGGGCAGGCGCTGTGTGTATCAGGAAAACAGATCTAGTCCTCTGCTGTGGCGCTGGAGTGTCCTCAGCACCTAGAGGAGCTCGTAGCGTAGCGGGTGCTCAAGCATTGGCCGAGTGAACGAGTGAGCTGACGCGTTCTGCCCCTTCCATTTTAAGCGCAGTGCTTCAGCTCCGCTTGTAGAATGCGAGAGCCCCCGAGCCATCTGCTTCTCGGCTGTGGATTGGTTTGCACGTCCTCGGCGCGCTCGTTCTCCCGTTTCTTTCAAATGCCATCGCTGAGCTCAAAATGGCTCTCAGATTGTGTGACCGGAGGATGCAAACATTCACATAATAATAATGAGCCCAGAAGTAAACTGTTGACTGAATGGAATGCGCAGAGGAAAGGGCCGCTTGCAGAGGATGCCAGGACCACAGCTTTGGTCTCAGGCAAGCTTTGTTCCAGTTCCCAGCAACCAACCAGGCTTGTAATCCAGGCCCGTGTGCCAGTGCGACTCAGAGTACGGGGTTCAACATTACGGATGTGTCATCACAACCATGCATCTGGCCGCACTGCTGGGAGTGACTCTCGGGGGCATCAGCAGCTCGCTGTCCCAGAACGGTGCATCGGGGCCGCTGTTCACGTCAGGCTGCGTTCTCTTGGCTGGCGGAATAATCTTAGTTTTAAAGGTGTGAGTAAGAAAGCGCAGTCGAGTGGCCTGCTGCCTCTTAATCGCCGGCACGGACCACATCCTAGGGGATTTCTCAACCCACGCAGTGGGCGTTACCCGCCTGGCCTCCTCCGACACTGTAGCTCTGTGGGGTCTTGCTGTGTTGCACGTTCTCTGACCTGGGAATGTCTCACCCCTCCCCTGTCTTTACAGTAATCAATGCCCTCTCGCAGAGATATTTTCTTCAAGCCAATGACCAGAAAGACCTGAAGGACTGGGTTGAAGCCCTGAACCACGCCAGCAAGATCACTGTACGTGTGTGGTTTCTTCTTCCTCGTGGTGTGAAAAGTGTCCCTTCCCGGCCGTGGCCTGCCTGGGGTGGGGGAAAACTCAGGTGTGTGTGGGGAAGGTACTGGGGACGGAGCCCAGGGCTTTGGGCTTATGGGCAGGCGATCTGCCCCTGAGGTGCACCCGAGCCTTTTTAACATTTTGTTTTGAGACATGCTGTCACTAATTATGCTCAGCCTGGCCTCAGACTTGTGGTCCTCACGCCTCAGTCCCCCGAGGTAGCTGGAGTTACCAGGTGTGCACCACCACGCCTGGCTAGTTTCCTCCTGGGTTTCTGCCTCTTGGAAGTAAACTGGGCTAGACAGCCTGCAAGGCGGCGAGGAGACTTTCCTTCCCCGCTCCCTGTCTCCCTTCTGTCCTTTTCTTGGTGCTAGGGATTCTGGCCAGGATCTCATGCAAGCTAAGCATATGCTGTGCCCCTGAGCTATACCTCCAGCCCTTTATTTAACCATCTTTATTTTGGTGCTGGGGACTGAACATGCTAGGCCTGTGCTCTACCACGGAGCGTCTTACCCAGATACTCGTCTGTATTTTGTGTCTTAGATGTAGTGTTGCTCTAGTTGTCTGGTTTTTCCTGCCTCTTCTCTGGCTTCACAGAGCAGCGCATGCAGGATGTGGGGTGGAGGGGATGGGCTGGGCCTGAGGTTGGAAGGTGGCAGGGCCTCCTGGATGTCAGCACCTCTGTGAATTGCCAGTCTCCAGGATCCTCTTTATTTCCCTTTGCTTGGTCAAGGATCCATGGACTGCGTATCTATAGATTTAAAACAGTGGCTTTCCAGACAGTTGTCTGCACTGGACACGTAGATTTGTTTCTTGCCACGAATCCATAAACAATACAGTGCAACAGCTATTTCCACGGCACCTCCCCAAACCACTGAAAGGCGTTTGAAGTACGCGGGAGGCGGTGCACAGGCTCCATGCAGACCTCAGTCCACTTGTTCTCACTGAGCATCGGAGCGCTGGGGTCTCCCTGGCTGCCGAGGGGTGCTTTTCCTCATCACTCCTCCCGCCAGAAGGCCCTGTGGTGCAGGAGGAGGAGGAGGACGGGTGCAGTATTTTCTCATCTCTCTGTGTCTCAGTAGGGTTTTCCTGTCCTTTTTCTTCCTTTCCCTCTCTCCTCCCCTCCCCTCCCCTCCTCCCTTCCTTCCTCCCTTCCCTGCCCTGTTCAGCTTCCCTCCTCCTGTCCCTTTCTCCTCCTCCCCCCTCCTCCTCTTTTTCTCCCTCTCCCCTTTCCCCTCCCCCCTTCCTTTTCTGATATTGGGGATTGAGTTGTATCCACAGCCCGTTTTGAGACAGAATTTCGATAAGTCGCCCTGTTGGGCTCGAATCCTCCTGCCTCGGCCTCCTAGGCTGCTGGAATGACAAGCTTGCGCTACCTGGCGTCCATCCTTTCTCCTCCTCCTGCAGAGTTCCGTTTTGTGTGTTCTTCCTTAGAGAGGCTGGAGTAAGTTGGACAGAGTTGGGGCTGTGATACCACGTGATGAAGCACAGATTTTAGACACCACATGTGCCAGCCAAGTGAGGCATGTCGGAGAAGGCAGAGATGAAAGAGGGAGCGGTTGTGTAATAAGTGAGACTTCCACACATGATGTGTCGCCCTTGGCCAGCACTCTTAAGAGACAGGGTGTTTTCTTTTGAACCGGGGATCGATCTCAGGACCTTGCGCTTTCAAGGGAGGTGCGGTGCCGCTGAGCTACATCCCCAGCTGAGACACGGTGTATTAAGGCCACTTTGTGCAGGCACATGGAGCTCAGACATGTGCCTTAGCTCAAGAGGACAGTAACTGCTAGGGCTGGGATTCTAACCCAGTCCCCTGACTTCTGGGGAGTTTATAGTTTATAAAAATATTAAAAATAAACAGTTGTAAAGTATGTTAGGTCACACACTGCTTTTATGTGTGTGTGTGGCTTCATTTTAACCTTGTAAAAACCTTAAGTAGGAAGGACAAGGGTTATTATCCCTGTTTACCTAAGGGAGGAAATAGAAATACCTAGACATTAAAGTACTTGCCTGAGATCACAGAACTAGGACACATCCAGTTTTTCTGCCCATAGATTACTCTTCATTTTTTAAAAATGTATTTTATGAGTGTATATTAATTTTACAAAATATTGAGGTTCAATATTGAGACAGGATCTCGCTAAGTTTCCCAGTTGGGCTTGAACTTGGATCCTCCTGCCTCAGCCTCCCATGTTCTCCCGTTCCCCTCTTTACACTCCTCTTTCCTTATTCCCTTTCTCTTGTCTAATAGTAACAATTTCCCTTCTCCTTTCCTGTCATCGTCTTTAGATTCTACAGTCTGCCTGGGTCCAGTGGACTGCTCCACTCGCTGACTCTGATGCTCAGCGCATTCGGATGTGAGAACTTTGGTACTCGTTGCTTGTTTGGTGCTTGATGTGCACACTAGAACTTGTGGTTCTCACCATTCTTGCTGCTTGTCTTGGCTCCTGCAGCCAGATACTGCTGGGTCCTGGGTCCCTCCATATCAGGGAAAACGTGACACTTGTCTTTCTGATCTGGCTCGAAAGTGTTTTGCCTAACACGATGATCTTTAGTTCCACCCATTTTTCTGAAAATGACAAGATTTCATTCCACTGTGTATACATACCACGTGTTTATCCATTCGCCCATGAGTGCAAACCCAGGCTGGTTCTGGGTCTTGGCGGTTGTGAATTGCGGGTATGTGGGTATCCCATGGTACGCTGTCTTTGATTCTTTGGGCTGTACTGAGGCGTGGTATAGGTGGGTCATATGGTATTAATTTTTTAGTTCTGAGCCTCTGGACTGACTTCCCTAGCAGCTATACTAATTTACATTCTTACCAGCAGGGTGGAGGGCTGCTTTTTCTCAGCACTCTTGCCTTTGTTTTGGTTTTGCATTCTTGATGAGATTGCATCTGAGTGGGGTGAGACAAAAGCCCAGTGCAGTCTTGGTTTGCACTGCATTTCCCTAATTGCTGTAGTTGTTGAACATTTTTTCATATGGTTATTGGCCATTTTTAATGCTTAGTTTGTAAGAAAGAATCTGTTCAGTTCATTTGCCCAGTGTTTTGATTAGGCTATTCATTGGTCTTTTGGGTTTTGTTTTTGATGTTAAGGTTTTTGGAGTTCCTTATACTTTCTAATATTAATGCTTTGTCAGAAGGGTAGCTGGCTAGATTTTCTCCCTGTCTGTAGGCTGCCTTCTCACTGTGTTGGTTGTTTCTCTTGCAGTGAAGAAACTGTTTAATTTGATGTCATCCCATTTGCTGATTCTTGATATTATTTCTTGTGCTATTGGAGTCCTATTCAGGAAGTCTTTACCTGTGCCTGTGATTTCACATGTTTCCCTTATGTTTTCTGTAGTTTCAAAGTGTCAGGTCTTATACCTGGTTTTGATCTATTTTGAATTGATTTTTACACGGGTTTCAGTCTACATGTGGATATCCAGTTTTCCCAGCACCATGTTTTGAGGAGGCTATTTTTTCTGCAACATACGTTCTTGACTCCTTTGTCAAGAGGCAGATGGCTGTGCATGTTTGCTTCTGTGTCTTCTATTCTGCTTCATTGGTCTATTTTTGCTTTGGCACCATGCTGTTTTGTTACTATGGCTTTGTAATATAATTTGAAATTAGGTATTGTGATGCCTCCTACCTTGCTGTTTTTGCTCAGAATTGCGTTGGCTACTCTTCATCTTTTGTGTTTCCACATGAATTTTAGGATGTGTTTTCTAATTCTGTGAAGAATATCATTGGAATTTTAATTGTGTTAAATCTGTGATCCCCTTTAACAATACGGCCATTTTAACAGTGTTAATTCTCCTACTTCATGAACATGAGAGCCCTTTCTATCTTGTAGTGTCTTCAATTTTATTCATTGGTGCTATGTAATTTTCATCCTAGAGGTCTTTCACCTCCTTGGGTAGGTTGATCCCTAGGTTTGTCTGTTTTTAAACTACTATGAATGGAATTATTTTCTTGATTTCTTTCTCATCAGGTTCATTATTCGTATATAAACAAGCTATTTATTTTTACTATTGAATTTATATCCTGCATTGTTTAAGGTCGTATGAACCCCTATGATTGAGGAAAATGTTTAACATTAGATATTTAAAGAAGTGGGTTCTCTCAGAATAATAGTGACCCCGCTTTAGATTTCTAGGTTGCTGTAGCAAACTGGGTGGCTGAAGACCTTGTAAATGTACGTCTCTCAGTTCCAGAGGCTGAACTTGGAAGTCAGGGTATCAGACGGCTACAGTCCCTCGGGACGCTAGGGGACAGGCCTTCCTTTCCATCCTGGCTTTTGCAGACTTCCAGCAATCGCAGCATGCCTTGGCTTGTAGCTGTACCACTCCGTGTCTGCCTGTTTGCATCTGTCCTTTCTCTGTGTGTCTGTGTGTCCCCTCTTCTTTTTTTTCCCCCTCCTCTTCTTATAAAGTCACAAGTTACTGGACTTAGGGCCCCTCCTAAGACAGTATGGCCTCATCTCTCCCTTCATGGCATCTTGACCCTACTTTCAAGTAGGAACGCTTTCTGAGGTGGTCTGTTTATTCACAAAAAGTTGAAAATTGAGTGAAGGGAAGCTCAGTCTTCCACTAAAGTTGGGTCGTTCCTCGTAGTAGTCTAGTTGCATGTGACGAGAAGAAGGGTGAGTCCTTGCAAACTGAACTGCACACGGCAGATTAAACCACAGATCTCCCTCATCAGGACACTGCACAGGTGTGGAGGAGGGCGCACCTTTCGTTAGGCCTCGGGTTTAGGAATTAACAAAAGGACGACCTTTTCAAGCTGTGTAGCTCAGGTGTGGTTGTTTTCACTGACTAATTTCAAGACTTGAGATGTGGAAGTAACCTTATACAGTTTGACTGTCCCTTATTTGAAATGCTTGGGACCAGAAGTGTTTTGGTTGCAGATTTTTTGGAGTTTGGGAATATTTGCATAGACTGTACATAATGAGAAATCTTGGGGCTGGGGATGGGGCCCATGTGTAAGCACGTCTTCATTAGTCTTTCACTTATACCTTTGTGCATGCCTGGAGGTAATTCTGGACCATATGTTTAGTGTGCCTGCCTTCTCCCTGCAGCCTGTCACATAAGCCTGTAGCCGTATATGCTCCTCCGACCTCTGCCCACTCTGGAAATCATTGAACCCAAGGTCTCATACTTGCTTGGGCTCCACGCCCAGCTCTTTCATAGCATTTTTCTCTGTTCTGCTTGTCCACTGTTCCTTCTCTCATCTCTGCTTTCCTGCAGTTTCCTCATCTGCTCCATTTCTAGTCGCTCCCCTCTGCTCCCTGCCACAGCTCCCTCTTACTTTCCCGGGGAAGACCCTGCCTTCTGTAGGTACTTGGATTGCTCGTATTGCTGTGCACTTTTTTGTCAGTCTTACCTGCTAGTGTGTAAATGCCCCGAGGGGAGAACTCTTGTCTGTTTTGTTGTCTGTTTTCTTCGATGTTTATAATCTTTGGCTTCTGACCAGGGAAAGGCTGACTCGTATAAGTGGTCAGTAAATTTGTGGAGTAAGTTTGTTGCGTGCGTGCGTGCGTGTGTGTGTGTGTGTGTGTGTGCACGCACATTCGTGCGTTCAGGGGATTGATGGCTGAGTTCCTCATATTCAGGTATGAATTGATGGGCGGGCTGCTGTATTAGTTACTTTCTCATCCCTGGACGATATGCCCAGTTGCCGGCATCTGAAAGGAGGAGAGGTTTGTTTTGGCTCCTGGTTCCAGGGGAGTCAGTCCTTGGTTGGCAGACTCCGAGGGAGAAGTGGCAATGGCCAAGCAGCATGGCAGAGCAAAGCTGTGCACCATAGGGCAGCCAGGAAGCGAGAGACAGGGAGGAGCTGGGGTGAGAAACGCCCTTCCCAGTCTGAAGTCACCTCTAGTGACCGACCCTTCTGACCAGGGCTTGCCTCCGAGTGTCGGCCTTTGAGGGTACGTTTTAGCTCTGAACCATCACAGCTGGGGAGAGAAGGGACTCATTATAGCTTGGCACATTTGCTCTTCCTCCTGCCCCCGTCCTGCTTTAAGGGTCCCTGCTTTTCCTAAGCCTTCTGGATTGACCATACTGCCCTTTCCCCTAGGTACCCAAAGCTGGGAGCCTACCAACTCTGACCGCTGAAGTTCTCAAAAGCCTCACGGCCCCTGCAGCCCTGGAGAAGAAGCCACAGGTGGCCTACAAGACAGAGATCATCGGTGGGGTGGTGGTGCACACACCCATCAAGCAGGTGCTGGGTCCTGGCTCGAGGGGGGGACAGGGAGGTGGGAAGTGTGCTGTGTGCAGTGATGTGCACGGGCTCTGTACCGAGTGGGGTTGGTCAGGAAATGAGTGATCAGAACACGGTGGCCGGAGGTGTAACGATGGTGCAGAGAGTGAGGCTGTGTGGCTGGGAGGCTCCGGCCCAAGGCCCAGGGGATGACCAGGGAAGTGAGGTCAAGGCAGGCAAGGGAGCTAGAGACAAGCCTACGGCACACCTCTCCCTCTCCCTTCTCGGTCCTCACTCCCTTTGTGGCTTGTAGCCTCTGTCTCTCCCTTCCACCTGAGCCTGCCCAGCATCCTTGAGTCTCACCATGGTATGCTACTGTTTTGGAACTTGGAATTTGGTGCTCAGTACATTTTGACAAGAAGACTTCGCTGTAGTAGTCATGGTTGGGTCAGTACTCACTGTACAAGCTGGACCTTGTTCGTAGCCTTTGCCCCACAACTCCCACCCAGAGCAAAGTCAGTCTTTCTTCCTCCTTTACTTTCTTCTTCTTTTCTTTCCTCTCTTCCTCTTCCTTCTTGTTCTCTATTCTTCCCTTCCTCCCTTCCCCTTTCTTTCTTTCCTTCCTTCCTAGGGCCTTGCACATGCTAGACAGTCACCTTACCACCGCCTGTACCCCTAGCCTTTTAAAATTTTATTTTGGGACAGGACCTAGCTGAGTTGCCTAGGCTGGCCTTGAACCTGTGATCCTCCTACTTCAGCCCTGAGTAGCGGGGACTACAGGTGTGAGCCACCATGCCTGTGTTCAGTGTTTCTGGGTCTTTCCAGACCTGCAGAGCTCTGGCCAGAGGGCGAAGAGGGAGTGTGGCTATAGAGAGGAGTGATCGAGGTGCTAATTCCTACCCTGTTCCGTTGTAGAATGGTGGGGATGGGCAGGAAGGGAGTGAGCCGGGGTCCCACGCCATCCTGCGGAGGTCTCAGAGTTACATCCCCACGTCAGGCTGCCGGGCTTCTACCGGGCCGCCCCCCATCAAGAGTGGCTACTGTGTGAAACAAGGGAACGTGGTGAGTGTCCGCCCAGGGGCTGGGTCTGGTTCTGGTGACTTCGGAGCCAGTGACTGTGGGACACAGCAAGGGCGAGAGAATGAAGCGGGGGGCTTCAGTCCTCCCTGTCAGCCACTCCCTAAACCAGGGAGATCTGGGGAGCAGGCGTGGGTCCCACGTGGCAGAGGTTTGCCCCAGTGTGAAGCCTTGGCTCTTGTGGAAGGTGGGAGCCTGGCTTCCACGGGGCTCAGTGCCTGGGCGGTGGCATCAGAACACCCTCTGCGGCGTGGGAACCTCTCTCTAACGTGCAGCGCTTTAACTTTTCGTGTCAGCGGAAGAGCTGGAAACGCCGCTTCTTTGCACTGGATGACTTTACCATCTGCTACTTCAAGTGTGAACAGGTTAGTAGTGAGCGTGCGGCCTTTCGGGGTCATGGAAGACCAGAGGTGTGTGAGTGCTCACTTGTACATCCTCACAGTGATGGTAGCTGCTCCTGCCTTCTGCGCGGTGAGCGGCTCTGTGATCAGAGCCTCAGAACGTTTTCTTCTTAGACTTTTTTCTCTTAATGATTGTTTTGAGGTCAGGTTGCTTACTACCCTGGGCTCAGCCAGCCGTCTTTAAGAGGGGCCATCGGTCAGGTGGTCAGTGGGTCGTGTGAGCTCGCACGCTTATCTCTACGTTGTTCTCACCAGGACCGAGAACCGTTGCGCACGATATTTCTCAAGGACGTTCTCAAGACGCACGAGTGTCTGGTCAAGTCTGGGTAATTGTCTCTGCTCATTCTTTTCTGATCAAAATCTCCGTTTGCTTACATCTTCATGAACTATACTCCGAAGGCCCTGCTTATCTGTCTTCCTCCTCAAGAGGGGAATAAGAGCCCGATGCCTGTGGCTGACCGCTGCCTCCCAGCTGACGTAGGGTTGAGGTCACACTGGGCATACCTTCTTCCTGCTCCTCAGGAGATGAGCCTTTAAAACACTTTTCATTGTTTTAAATAAGTAATAAGGACAGTGGAGCTAAGATGCTTTTCAGATGTTAGGATTACTCGGTCTGCAGGAGGAAGAGCCGTGCCTTGGGTCAGATCACTGCTTCCGGTGCCTCTTGCATGAACTTCCCCTCCTTTCCTCTCCTCCTTTTGACCTTGTCTTACGAGCACAGGGCGATTTGTAACATACCTGTGTTACTACCCCTGGGCAGGAAGAATAAGTATTTTTCATGCGCTCCTCTTTCCACTGTATACCTTCCACAGTGTAGAGGATGAGTTGGGAGGTTGTCAAGAGAATATAGCATATTCAGACCCTACTACAATGATGCTGTAATTAAACGTCATAGGCCCCACCACCACCACCAAGGGCCTTAGCGCGTGACAGGACCCTTGGAGGTCCTTCCTTGTTCCTGAACTTAGAGCACCAACATAGATGTGAGCCTGTGGCCTGTTGGGGTAGAGCTCGATCCTTACAGTATCCTGAATTTGCCCTAAATCTTGCATTCCTTCAGAGCCACACTACACTCTGGGTAAAAGAGGTGAGGGAGGGCAGGGGATGTGGCTCTGTGGCGCTGTGCCTGCCTGGCAGGCGCAGGTCCCGAGTTAGATCCCCAGTACCAAAAAAAAAAAAAAAAAAAAAAAAAAAAAAAGGCCAGTTGTGTGGCCTCTCTGGAACCTCGTCAGGAGGTTCAGGACACCTGAGTAGTCAGTGAATGTTTGCTCAGTTAAGTTGAACTGATTGAAAGGCAGCACAAAGACTGGGAAGTAGAGATGAAAGGGTCAGGGTTTCCTACCTGCTGTTTGTTCCGCTCAGCCATAGTTGGTCACATGGTCATGAATCGCATGCATGAATGGTCTAACAGATCGAGGCATTCAGCCAGGAAGAAGAGCCGTCCCCGCAGAAGCACCAGTATTCATAGGTCGGTGAAATCACATTGTACCAAACGCCTCTGTACCTGTCTTACTTTCTTTCTCGTTGCTGAGACACAATACTCATTACCCACGGGTTAAGGGAGAAAAGCTTCATCTGGTTTCAGTCTGTAGTGAGGCAGCTCCAAGGCGGGGTGCTTCGGCGGAGAAGCAGCTCATGGCACAGCTGAGGGAAGGAGAGAGCAAAGAGAGGGCTGGGAAGAGGTGGACCCTCCCAGCCACGCCCCGCGGGAGCTCCTCTTCCAAGCAGACCCACCTCTTAGCAACAAGTCAGCTACAGACTCATCAGTGGGCCGATCCAATCCCAAAATCCAGTCCCTCCCCAGTGCCCCACCTGTGAGCGCGTGAGGCTTCTGGGGACATCTAGATCTGAACCATAACGGTACCTTTGTGGTCACCAGCTTGATAAAAAAGGTCTTTTTATTCCTGTTTTATTCTTGGGTTTAGAAAGGCTCACAATGTCTTTAAAACGTAGCCTGGCCCCTCTTCCCAAGTCGAGCCACCATTTGACTCCGTGTGTCTCTGGCCCTGTCTTCTCTTTAGCCTCATGGTCCTCCTGTGTCTAGAGCTCGCGGCACTGGCTGGGCCCCTGCTATGTCCTCCCAAGTCTTTATTCGTGAAGCCGACCTGCTTCTGATTGGACCTTTCCTGGAATGACTTGGCATAGAACACACATGTTCTTGGCATAGAATTAACACGACTGCAGGCTTTCCTGGGTTATTTCTAGGGTAGGATGTAGTTTTCTCACTCTTTATATTTCCCTGCGGTAGCTGGATATACACGGCAAGCGTTTGACCCTGTAAAACATTTTGGCTCATTTGAGGTTTGTCCCTGAGCATGGGCTACATCTGTCTTTTCTTCCTTTTTACAGGAGTTGCGACTGCTCTTCCAGACCCCATACCCAGTTTAGAGTAGTCTGCACTCAGCCTCCGCCTCTCTTTAGCTCTCTGTCTCCTGGGCCCAGAACAGGGAGCCAGGCACAGGGCTCAGGGGAGGTGCATGGGGCTGCTGCTTGCCTGCAGAGAAGTTTTGGGAAGGGAGAGCTGGCACCCTTAGGAGAGACAAATGGCCATGGAATCACCGGAAGCTCAGACCCTAGAGCCAGACCTGTGTGCAGATCTGTAGCACTGTGGACACTCACGTCTCACTTAGCTTCTCTGAGCCTGGGCTTCCTTGTCTATCGGTGCAGACGTCTTATGGCACCTTCCTAGCTCATTGTGGGGACTGGGTGAAGTCAGATGCGAAAGAGCCTTCAAACCAGTGTGCCACACAGCACTCTGTACATATCAGCTACCGACAGAGAGCGAAGGAAGGAAAGAGAAACCTGTAGGCAGTGGTGGACACCAGACGGGAGCGTGGGGAGCAGGAGGAGCTTTGCTGTGTTACACGTGGTTCTGGTGGTGGTGGCGGTGGTAGCATGAGCTGGACGAAGCCCAGGCGTATTTTTGTTTGTTTTTGGAGGCACGGGCTGCAGGAGAAACGGCTTGGACAGCTTCATCCTCCTCTTCTCTGTGCCTAGACTTAGAGCCTTGAGGCCCCAGGATATCCACCCGCATGCCCAGTAACTGTCCTTCTTTTTCTCTGTCTAGTGATCTGTTAATGAGGGACAACCTGTTTGAAATAATAACCAGCTCCAGGACCTTCTACGTGCAGGTAAAACGCCCACCCTGGGACGACGTGGCTTGTGTGAATGGTGGACCAGTAGGCTTCATTTCTTCCCCTCGGCTTTGTCTTTCCTTTCGCTTGAATTTAAGGGATGGTAAATTTAGCCCCCAAGAGTCAGTGTGAGTCCCATTTTATTCTAAACAGGATGTTTGCCAAAAGCTTCCAAGCATAAAAGAGTAAAAGCAGGTCAAACGCTGGACTGGAGAATGTGAGTTTGCTCAGCCGCTGGGCTCCTGCTAAGCAGAGAAAAGGAGAACCGGTCAGTGATTTCACTTCTGCTTTGGAGGGTATTTATAAGTCTGTCTGTGTGTGGACATCACTGTGTGCGGAAAGACAGAGGCACAGAGGGCCCTGTGCTGCGCCAGGTGCAGAGCCCAGCTGCACAGAGAGAGCCATTGTTTGGGCTCTGAGGTTCACTTATCAGGAGCGTCCCCTCCACCCACAGCTCTGGAGCTCTCCCAAGCCCTGTGAGAGTCAGAGAGCTGGCGAGGCAGATTTCCAAGCAGGGCGTGGATATCTAGGGCCAAGTCCCAGCCCACCCTGCCTGGTAGTCCACGGATTGCACGGGTTCACAGCAGCACGAGGTTGTGGGGTTTCTGCCCTGGAACTTTGTACCTGATGTGCTGGCTTTCGTAGGGGCTTCCCAGCTCCAACTTTGGGGATTCCTGGCCCTCTTTCTTTCACACTCTCACCAGAACCCTGCCTTCCGCGGGGGGTTGAGCTTCCTTCCCATTTCTTGGGCATAGCTCCTTGTCTCCACCACCCTCTGCCTGAGACCAGCAGGCTTTCTGGCCAACTTGGTCCTCTGTGGGCCATGCACGTTCCAACAAGCAGTGCCTCCTGCAAGAGATGCCACAGGGCAGTTTGCCTCAAACTGTGCTGTGATGCAAAGCTAATTATTCACTGGCTCCATTGCTCTTCGGGAACAAGGTAGACCCTGGAGATGCAACAAAGAGTTGCTAGTTCTTGCATTCAACAGGTAGCTGTAGAGTAGCCTCAGAGTGCTGGGTGTTTTATCTCAGACCAGAGACACCAGGTTCCACCGAAGCAGTCCTGAGCCTAGGAAAGTCTAGCCAAGTAAGAGGGTCTGGACCATCCGATGGGGTAGGGTCAGAAGAGTTAGGTAACTGAAGCAGGAGGATTTGCTGTGTGCAGTGGGAGTGTGAACTCGAGCTCTGCTGGACACAGAGTGAACGTCATTAAATGCGGGTTGAAACAGCATGCAAGAGGTTGGGGCCCTAAGGAGAAGAAACGCAGCATGGGGGAGAGGGGAGGGTGAGGTGGAGAGGGGGAAGTAAAAATGATGAAGACACGTAATTATGATTATCACACGAAAAAGAAAGCCAGTCAGCATACCTTTTCCTCTAAATATGAGCATCTCTGAAATGTGACTTTCTAATTTCTTTCTTTTTCTTCTTGGTACTGGGGATTAAACTTGGGTCCTTACACTTCCGAGGCAGGCAGCAGAACCACTGAGCTAAATCCCCAGCCCCTGTAATTTCTGATATAGAAATAAAATTCTAAATTGATGACAAAGTAATAAGTATATGCATCTTAGGGGAAAAAAAATGAATCCAAATGGATTGCAGGTGTGAAACAAGTTCCCTGAAGCGGGCGGAAGAATATAAAACAAAAACAAAGTCAGAGCTGGGCTCAGTGGTGCATGCCTGTAATCTCAGTATTCTGGGAGGCTGAGGCAGGAGGATCACAAGTTTGAGCCCCACCTGGGCTACTTAGGGACTTAGTGAGATCTTGTCTCAGACTAAAAAACAAATAAGGGATGGGAATATAGCTGTGGATTCATGAGAAGGCTGTGGATTCAATCCCTGGTACTGGAAAAAACAAAAAAAAACTCACAAAACCCCCACAAAACCATGTGATCCGTGTGACTGCAGGTAGTGCAAGCTCTTGCTGGGGAAGGTTTCCTGAAGGAGGGGCATCTAAGTAGAGTAGGGAGTGGTCCAGGCACGGCCGGGTGGGACATGGGTGCAAGAGGCTGCCAGTCTCTTCTGCGGGGCTGGCTTCTTTGTGTGCAGTGTGTCTTGCCTGTCAGAAGCTCCGCTCTATCCTGAGAGTTCGCGCTCTCAGCCATTCAGAGAGGGAGCTCTAGCCAGGTTTGCCTTAGAATATAGCACTTGGGGGGCCTGGGATTTAGCTCAGTGGTGCCGCCGCCTGCCTTCAAACGGCACAAGGACCCGAGTTTGATCCCTCGTATTTAAAAAAAAAAAAAAAGTATATATATGGCACTTGGACTCGGGGCAAGTTATCCAGTTTTCCCAGCTTTGTTTTCTCATTGGTGAGCAGAGATGAGAAGCTTGACGCTGAGCCTTCTAGTGAGGTTCTGACCGAAGTGTGTAGCCCAGGGCGTGCAGAGGGCAGAGGAGCGAAGGACAAGGCAAGACCTGTCGGAGTAGCACAGGTGAGGGGTGACGTCACCTGAGCCTGGGCGGATGGAGAAAAGTGGAAAACGTGAAACTTATGAAAGGGATGGGCTTTCCGGGGCTTGAGAATCATTTAGGTAAAGGGAGAGGGCAGGGGCAAGGGGAACGCTGGGGTTTGGCCTGGACCTCACGGTGGCTGGTGGCGCTGGTCACTTCTGTGGGAGCAGGGGTGGGAGCTGCTGAGAGGAAAGACAGCCTAGCTCGAGCGGTCCTGAATTCAGTGCCTGCGGGGTGTGGTGACTGCTGGCTGGGTAGAGGATGCTTGACAGGTCAGTGGCAGTGGCAGACACGTGTCGAGCGGTGACAGGGCTGGTGAAGAGCTCAGGAGAGGGCGCTCGACAGAAGGTAGTGTTTCGGGAAACCGGAAACTCAACCAAAACGTGGGCAAAAGACATTGCGTTATCTGCACGAGTGTGCGGGTGCTTCCCAGAGGTCTCTTCTCACTCCCACCCTCCTTTCGCTTCCGGTATAAAAGGGTGATAGCAGCACTCCGAGCAGTTCAGTGGGTGACTGGTCAGATCTGTTTACGGCACTTAATTCAACGTCAGTGGGAAGGAAAGAGAGACTGACTATAGATTAAAAATGTACGGATGAATATACAGATGAAAACATGAGAAAAATCATGAAACACATATTAGTTCATTGCAGACAGCATCTAAGCTCATGTGTGAAAGCTATATTTTAGGAAAAATAACTTTCTATAAAATAGCAAGAAGAGTAGTATTTTAAATGTTTTTTCTAATGTCTGGTGGGGTTATAATAGAAGACAACAGGGTTTTGCATTTTGCCTCTGAATTGTTTTTGTGGTCATTTTTGTTTGTACTGAAGGATATGAAAATGTAGCCTTATGCAAATATGTCTTTGAAAAAAAGGAATCTTTTAATGTTCTTTTTAGTTAATTATAGATATTCAATTCTATATCAAAAGTTGACAAATAACAATTTCTTTTTTGTTTTGTTTTGTTTTTTGAGACAGGGTCTCACTATGTAGTTGAGACTGACCTGGAACACACTATGTAGCCCAGGCTGGTCTCGAACTCACAGTGATCTTCCTGCCTCAGCCTCCCGAGTGTTGGGATTACAGGCGTGTGCCACCACGCCCAGCAATAATTTCTTAATGTATGGGTGAAATGTAGAATTTGAAGCCAGATCGATAAACTTCCATGCTTTTGCATTAAATCCAGCGGCCCCTTCTGCAGATGCATGGTCTCATAACCGCCCACATCGATCATTTGGAAAACACTAGTCTTGCTGAGATAGGAATGTCTTCCAAATGTTGACACATTTTTTTGCGTAATATTGTAAAAGTCACATTCATGAAGTCATCATCACTCATTAGCAGTGTCATTAAGTATGGAAACTTGTTGAGCTCATGGAGGTAGAGGCAAATTTTCGGAAATTCTAATTTTTGTTTTGAAAGCTCAAAGTTTATCATCGGCAAAAAAATAACTGGTGCGATTTTGCCCTTGGCTTTACAGCCTCCTTTATTCGTTGTTGAGAAAAAAAAAAAAAAAAAAAAAGTCTGCTAAATATCCGCACCCAAAGAAGCAGCACTGACAGTTCTTTGGGTCGGCCATTCATTCCAGGTCACTCAGGTTTCATGCGAAGGGAGAGGGATCTGACAGCGGGTACGCTTCGGGGCTGAGATTTTCCTCAGCGTGCGCACTGGAGCTCTGACCTTCCTAAGTTATCCTCAAGTCCGTCTGCCAGAAACAGCTCTTTATCTCAGCTCACTGTCGAGGGGAGCTGGACCAGAGCAGAAGTAGGCAGCTCCGCGGACAGGAGGCGTGGGCTGGGTTTTGACTACTTAGGTGTTAGTCGTTTAACTTACGTGCTGCATTACTGTGTGTGCTTTTCTGCCTGGGATCTTTCGTGTTATATTAGCCTTTGCCGTTAATGAAAAGCAAAGCCATTTATTGGACACTTAGATGAGCCAGGCACAGTGCTGAGCAGCTTAATGGGTAGCGCCTCGCTTGACTTGCGGCGGCCTCTGCGCTCATCTCCACTTTATCTGCGAGGAAACAGTCTCTGCAGGTAAATTGTTTGTCTGAGATCCCAAGTCCGTAAATGACGGAAGTGACTGGGAGGCACCGGCCGCCGCAGCGAGTTGCTCAGGTGTGTTGTGTGTGTGTGGCATGAGCCAGAACCCAGGACGAGAAGGTCACAGACCGCCAGGGAAGGCTGACTGTCAGGGCACCCGGTTCCCAGAACCCGGTCAAGGGGAGCAGCTCTCACTCTGTGCATGGGTTCAGTCAGATTTCCATCCTGGAGATCCAAGCCAGCAGGGGTCAGCATTTTCCCAGTCACGGAGCATCTGGGGCTATTAGGTAGCTTATCCAGGGGAGGATTCGTTTGTCAAGACGAGCAAGATAGTGTACAAACAGTATTGGTAGGTTGGATTAGTCAGTCGTCAGAGCGTGAGCAGCAACAAGGACCCTCACGAGGGAGTTACGCTGGCCGCAGCTCGGGAGATGTTTGCTGTTCAGGCCACAGTGTGGATGCCATCGCTTAGGGCTGCACACGGTCTTCGGCATCGCACGTTGCATATCCAGAGCTGCACTTGGGTTCTGGGGAGAGGACATAGCAGTCTGTTGGGAAACGGCTGCAGATGTTGGGAATAAAGGACGGAGGAGCTCTTACGATTTAGGACGGGGCAATGGCGGTCAGCCGGGGCCTGTTCGGGGCGACTTTCATTGTGAATGCGTGACTCTTTGCCTCTGCCGTTCATCTGCTACCGAACAGGCTCCGAGGAGTCTTAATACGAGGTCAGTGCACTGCGTTTCAGCTCCAGACCAAAATGACTCACTTTAATGCCTCTGTCCTCTCATCTCAGAGATTGCCCTCAATGATAGAAACCCTACTTTCTTTAGAACCCAGCACCAAAGAGAGGGCGGTGTGAGTGTGGTGTTTCCCTTTTTGTTCTACCCAGTTTTAAGCACTTTTTAGTCTCATTCGTTGTGGGGTGGGTAGACCTGAGCTCTGCTTTCTACCTCTGATTCATGAAACTACCTTGTGATGTGGTTTTAAGATTTTTTTTCTAGATTCTGATGAAAGCTAAGCATGAGTTTTCCATACAAGAAATATACACCATAATTTTTGCATATCATAAGTTTTGCATATCACTTTTTGGTTTGAGTGAATTCATGTTGCGCCAAAACTGGGTATCACTTCTTAAAACTCATAGGGGTTGTTATTGTGATCTCAGTAAAATAATACTTTCCCTTCCCATGTGTCATTAATTGCAAGACCTGCTTTTCCATTTGAGCTTTTTCTTCTTTTGCTGCTGGGAATGGAACCCATGGCCTCCTGTGTGCTAGGCAAGTGCTCTGTCACTAAGCTACATCTCTGGGCCTTTAAACGTTTTCATTTTGAGACAGGGTTTCACTAAGTTGACCAGGCTGGCCTCAAACTTGGGATGCTCTTGTCTCGTATTTCTGATCAGCGGGGACTACAAGTGTGCACCATCATACCTGGCTGAATAATATTTCATTTTTTTCCTTTTGTCGTACTGCGGATTAAAACCAGGGTATATGCACTGAGCTACATCCCCAGTCCTTCTTTTATTCTTTATTTTGAAACAGAGCCTTGCTAAATTACTAAGTTGCCTAGAATGGGTTTGAAATATAATCCCCCTGCCTCAGCCTCCCAGAGTGCTGAGGTTGTAGGGCTGTGCCAACACGCCTGGCTGAATAATATTTTAAGATATTATTTTAAAATAATGGTTAAAAGTGCTGGGGATTTAGCTCAGTGGTTCCGCCGCCAGCCTCACAAGCTCAAGGTCCTGAGTTTGATCCCCGGTACCAGCAAACAAACAAAAGGTTAAAACAACTAACAGAAACTGTTGTTATGATTTCGATACAAGAATATTCTGTTTCTTCCCATATGGGATCACTTGTAATATCTGCTTTTCTGTTTGAAACGTGTATAAACACATGGTTTTGTTTTTTGGTATTTCTAGTGCTGGAGAGGGAACCCAGGACCTGACACATGAGCACGTGTTTTCCCTTGGGTCACATCTGCAGCCCTGTGTGGGATGTGACGGGGTGGTTACTCGAGTGCTGGGAAGAGTCAGTCCACATCCCTGGAAGCAGATTGCCCGAGGATCTTTATGTAACTAGAGTGTCAGATCTATATGGAATGGAGATTTTTTTTAAATCTCCCTGAGTGCCTTTCGCTGTTTTTCCCTCTCTCTCTTTTTCCTTTCTTCTTTGTGCAGTGCTAGGGATCCAGCCGAGGGCTTCACATACTTTAGACTGGAGCTTTGCCACTGAGCGACACCCCCAGCACCTCCCCTGTCTTCTAACATCTTCCTATCAACTCATCTTTGGTTTCCCCAGGAGAGAAATCCCTAATAAATGCTCCTGATGAACAATTACCCCGATCACATCAAATCCGGAGTAGCCTTTCCTCTCTTCCAGTAATTCTCTTGATCCTGACATCTTGACCGTTTGAGGTAGGAATTATTTACATGCAGTTTGAGGGAAAGGTCTCAAGGAGAGGACAAGGAGCAAATCTGCTTTGGTGGACTTTAGGCTGCCCTTGCTTCCCTTGTATCACATAGGAATAATAGATAAAGTAAGAATAATAATAATACATACAGAGCCCCTTGCTAGGCATAATGGTCCACACCTGTAATGCTTGCTGTCTGGGGTGGGGGGCGAGGCAAGAGGATTCCGGGTTCTGGTCCAGCCTGGGCAACTCAGGGATTTAGTGAGATGCTGTTTCAAAAGTAAAAGAGCTGGGGATGTAACTTAGTGTGAAGGCCGTGGGCTCCATCCCTAGCACCAAAAGACAAAAATAAAATCTTACACATAAAGCACTTCGGTGTACAAGACACTGTTCAAACAGCTTTATGTCATAGATGTAATTCTCCCAGGAGTCCTACTTGTGGGACAGCCTAGCCCACATATTAGTAAAGTACCTTCTGTGAGGCTCTGGGACTTTTGGCTTTTTTGACTAGAGATGGATTTGTCCTTTCTTAGGAAACCATCAGTTTGTCAAAAAGCTGGAAAGAATCAAGGGGAGAGAGTGTAAGTCAGTCTGCAGGAGTAGCACATGTGAGCTTTTGCTGTCCACCCTCTGACCTGGCATGCCAGGATATGAAACCATTTCCCTGTGTCTCCTGTGCACATCTAACCTGGGAGGGTTTGTTTCGGGTGACAGGAAAGGGTAGGGATGCAAGTTTGAGGACTAGGAAAAAACAAACCCAAAATGGTCACGTTTTACCCTGACGGAATGCATGGCCGGGGTCCTTCTGGGCACAGAGGAAGTGAGGAGAGGATGGGCTGGGTGTGGTGTTTGTACATGTCTGCACATGCACACAAATGTGACATATGTGATAGGACTGAGGACAGCGCCAGGGGACAGAGGAGATGACAGGCAGGCATTTCAGTCTGGGTCCCACCTCTGAGGCTGACCTCGCTGTTACATGCCACCCCAAGCAGGGACCTCGGTAAACATCTGCACAGTTTGCTGGAACGCCTCCCTCACACAGCCACAGCCCAGAGCCCAGGCCTCTAGAGCTTCCTGCCTTCTTCACGAAGCTGCTGCTGCCCCCTTCTGGGGGAAATGCTTTCACTGGGGATTTGCCCTGTGGATTTGTCGGGCTTGGTTTTTCAAGGACCTTGTGCTTTGAGAAAAGTGCTATTTCTGGAAACAAAATATATGATCGTACAGGTCATGCAGATTTGGTTTTAACGGAATTGAGAGTGAGATTATTCTGTTCAGATAGTAACACAGTGGAAAGCTGATGACACAGAGTCTGAGAACTCGAATCCAGACCAGCCATAAACCATGTGCGTTGGCCTTTTGGGCTTCAGTTTCCTTTTCTGTAAAGCCCAGAGGTTAGAATAGACCCATTGTTCTCTGGATGGTGTGAGGGGTGTCAACAGAATGGGGCACTGAGCCCCTGCTCTTCCTCAGATCAGCTGAGGAGCTCTTTGAACTATTTTATTTATTGACTGCCAATTAAGATACTGCAGGAAAAAAAATGTCCTCAGAAGTCTGCGAGCCACTGGACTAGATGATTTCCAGGATCCCCTCCAACTCTAACGCTGTAATTTTAGAAACTCGAAGTTGACTCAGGAACTTGAAAGCTGAAATCACATTGCCAGAAATGTGCCTCTGTAAGTGCTGTGGATGTTTTGCAGGCAGACAGTCCAGAGGACATGCACAGCTGGATTAAGGAGATTGGGACAGCTGTCCAGGCCCTCAAGTGCCACCCCAGAGTAAGTCACTTCCTTCTTGTCCCGAGTGTCGATTGAGAGATAAATTTCCCTTGAGCGGGCGTGTTTTATTTGGTGTTGTAGGCACGCAGCCCAGGATTTACATGCAGCTGAAGCTACAGGCTGACTTGTTTGTTTTTCTCTTTCTACTAATTTGGGTCCAAATTTTTCTTTTTGTTTTCTTTTAGTTGGTGGAGGAGGTGAGTTGAGGTTGGACAGTGACATGGAGTTTCTGATGTAGCTTACAGGTCTCACTGCCAACCAGACCCTGACTCATGTGGACTGAATTCTGCTGAACTTTTTATTTTTGAGACAGGGACTCACTGTGTTGCCCAGGCACACAGGGAACCTTCTGACTTAGCCTCCTCAGTAGCACATGCTGCCATGCCTGGCTTTGCTGAAAATATTTGATTTTTGTAGATAGCAGTCCCTGAACCTGTGAGGTGATGATCCTGGGTTAGTACTCTTCCTGGGACTTTGAGAAAACATTGTCCTTTATTTCCCTTTGTCTTTCATCTTTTTTTTTGTTTGTTTGTTTCTAGGAAGTGTCTTTTTCTAGATCTATTTCTTTGACTCGACCTGGAAGCTCCAGCTTCACAGGTGGGCCTAACTCTGTCTTGTGTCGAGGGCGGCCACCCGCAGAAGAAAAGAAAGCCCTCTGCAAAGCTCCCTCGACGGCCTCCTCCTGGCAGCCTTGGACACCTGTCCCCCAGACTGGGGAAAAGCTGCTGCCAGCGGAAGAGAATGCGGAGGACTCTCTGTTCACAGCCCGCCTGGGGGAAAGCAGCATTGCTGGGACACTGCTGAGCTCCCGGATCAGGCACAGATCGGAGCCCCAGCACAGATCGGAGCCCCAGCACCCCAAGGAGAAAGCATTTCTGTTCAACCTCGATGATGAAAACATACGGACTTCTGATGTGTGATGAGGGCAGTGTGTGGGATGGGAGGGAGGAGGGAGGGGCTGGACACAGGTGGCTGGGACTCGGTTTCTCTGCCTTGCTGCATGTCGGAGGCCTTTGTGGCACTCTGTTCCTGTGGACGTCCATGGGAGGGTCCGTGCGGCTGGCGTTTATGTATTATCAAGGGGAGATCACTAGGTTAGACCTGTGGGGCATACACAGGCGTGCGCTGCCTCTTGCCAAACTATCCCAAGGTCTTTCTGGTGGGGTGTTGGTTTAGCACCTCCTCTCTATAAGCAGTGTGGTCTCCAGTTGTACCCCTCGCCAAAATTTATTTCCTTGTCCTTATTTTAGTTGCTTCATGTTGTTTCAATCCAGGCACAGGATCTTAGGCCAGTCACCTGGTTTTATCCTGTTCCTGTTAATTGGTTGAAGTTCATGAAGCAGGAGGGTGACAACCCACACAGATGAAAGGGGTCCCCGGTGGGGGGAGGGGCAGGCCGCGGCAGGACTGATGTCCACCCCGGGAGGTAGTTGAAACGGGGGACGGCACTGGAGGGCAGCCCTCAAGGGACTGCCAGGGAAAGAGATGGGTGCCTTTTTGTGAGGTATGGGGAATGAGTTAATGCCAGTGCATCAGTTTTGGAAATTATTGTTCTTTCTGATGCTCCGAGAGCCCTGGTGCTGTAGTGGTAGGTGACAGACTCGCCCGTCCAGTGGTTGTGTCCAGCCCCGAGGGTGGGCTTATCAGTGTTAGGTGCTACACCTGTTGAGAACGTAACAGACGATTCCCCTTGATATGGTGAGGTTTGAAATGTGTGGAGGGGTAGTAAGTGTGTGATAATTCATGTGCGTGATGGACTTACCTCTATCTCAGGTTTAGAAGAGCTTTAAGGAGATGCTGAGAAGAGGTGGATGATGGTTTATCCTGCTAAGCTTTTTCGATCCATTTTTTTCCAGACAGGAAAAAAGTCCTGGTCTTTTTGAATGGACCATTTGCCTGATACTAAGTACTATGTATCATGTACCGGGCAGATTTGCTTTCTTTTTATCCTTCATGTTGCTTGTTGAATGCAGTTATGTGTGTTTGCATGATCAAACCCTGTACTTAACAGTGGGGAGATACAAAGATAATCTTGAGATATTTATATTCTTTAATGGAATATAGAGTGGGCATAAAAACACTGATTTAAAGGTTCTGACTTGCTAGTGAGAGGTTTCCCAGGTAGAAGAGTATAAGAGATTGAGTTTCTTACCCATATTCTCAGGGTACAATTTCCAGTCTCTAGGGTGATTTATCTACCCAGCTTCTGCAGCGAATCGCTACCAGAAACTTACGAGAGCTTCCTATGGAGAGAGAGAACTCAGTTCATTACTGCCTGTAATTTTTATTCTTAGATCAATTAGTTATATATTTTAAGTTAAAAATTAGTGACTAGAAGAAGAGACAAGAGAAACGTTTGTACCTAAGTAAATCCCTGCTCCTTCTGTGTCCACATCTGATCCAGAGGTGAAAACTTGATGTAAGAGTCATTAGCGTTTCAGCGACGCATGTTTGTCTGGCCTGTGTGGCAGCCTTGAAGTGTGGGTCTTGCAGGCCTTTTTCTGCTTCCCTGCAGGGGCGCCCCTTCACTGTACCTAAGTTTGGTCTGTGGTCCTGGTCAAAAAGGAAAATCTCCTGGATCTCTCCTTCTTTCTCTCTCCATTTTCCTTCTCTTTTAGAAAGAAACTGTTATGTACTTTTGTCCTCAGAAATTCTTAGTTTGGGAATTACTTATTTATGAGTGATCAGGGTTGCAGCTTACTTTAAGTGATCTGGTTTTAAGAAGCCATTCAAATTTCCTAAAGCCATTGGTCTCTGTTACACCTTCCTTATTTTACTCTCCCCGAAACTTCCTGAGCTCGTCAACAGAAAAGCCCATCATGTGATGTGGATGTGATGAAAATAAATGAGACGCTTTTGAAATCTCTTTAAACATTCCCTGACTCATGGAAATGATGTCACCTGTTCGCGTTTAAATTGTGAAGATCTCTGTCTCTGAAATTCTGCTATCTGCTACTGCTAATTAGCTGTTACAGTAAGCTGATAGGTTTCTTATTCAATAAGGTCTATTTTGAGGGTACATTAAACATAATCCAGTTTGTCTTAATGAAGTAGAAACACGGATTCTAAAAAGCCTATACTTGGACATCCCAAGGTGGAACATAGTTAATATAGTTCTAAGATCAGAAAAGTATGTTATCTTTTTTGAAGTCTAAAAACATTCACATCTCAAATCTTATCTCAGAATTCCTTTTCTGTCCACATTTCTTAACCTTCTGACCAATTTTAAACCACTGTCTTTTTTTTTTTTTTTTTTTTATTGTCTTAATGAAGTAGAAACACGGATTCTAAAAAGCCTATACTTGGACATCCCAAGGTGGAACATAGTTAATATAGTTCTAAGATCAGAAAAGTATGTTATCTTTTTTGAAGTCTAAAAACATTCACATCTCAAATCTTATCTCAGAATTCCTTTTCTGTCCACATTTCTTAACCTTCTGACCAATTTTAAACCACTGTCTTTTTTTTTTTTTTTGTACTGGGGATTGAGCTCAGGCCCTTGTGCTTTCGAGGCAGGTGGTGGAACCACTGAGCTAAATACCCGGCCCCTAAACCACTGTCTTTTAATGTGAGCCAAAGGTGGTATGCAGATAACTGAAGTATTTGGTTTTAATTGTATGAAGTGGAATCAAGTGGAAAAAAAATTAGTAAAATAGGGATACAGGGTAGGTGAATGGCTAAGCACACAGGTTCTGAAATAAATCGGAGGGGGTTTTTTTTGTTTGTTTTTTTGTTTTTTAAGATATTGCATTTTCTATAGGGAATGAAAACCTTGTCTTAGTTGCTCTTTCCATAAGTACAGCAGTGTACTAGGTGGTCTGCACAGTGAAAGTACTTACTGTCTGTTACTCTTGAAACCTGATAGACTTGCTTACTCGAGGTCAGGTGATGGTTGGGGAAGATGGTTTGCCGTTTGTTTTCTATGAGACATAAAAGGGTAAGGAGGTGCACACACTGGTCAGTGGCCTCAGGTCTAGAAACTGTGGTATTACAACTCCGTGTCTGATTACAATGCTGAGCTCCGGTGAGAAGGAGTAGAGTTAAGGTCCAGTTTCTAAGTTTACTGGGAGCAAAATAATTGCTTTTCTTTTCTGAACATAAATGTTCTTGATATGGACTAAAATGACCTGTTAAATGATAGCAGATTTAATAGTTGAGGAAGGGGATTTGGTAGGTTTGTTTTCAGTGTTAACCAGATAAACAGGCATATGGCAGTGTTCGCAGCACTTTGGAAATCAAGTTTCCCAAATCACCTTTATTATTAACTTTCAACATGTCAGAAATGGGCGTGTTTATTAAATATTTTCTACCAACATCTTTTTTCCCCCCCGTAGACCTGTTTTCTTTCTGTTTTGGCCTGCAGTACGTACAGGCACTCGCGCCAGGTAGTCCGAGTAAAGTGAATGTTGACCCCTTCCCCAGCGCTTGCGAAGGTTTTGAACCAGCAGTCTCAGCTGCGAAGCGCCCTGGCTTTGAGTCCACCGCTGAGTGCGTGGAGTCTTACCGCATGCCTCTCATTTTCTGTGATCTGCTAATCCGTATGGCGCAAAAATGATTTTCTAAAAACTGTTTTGTTGCTTGTTTTGTAATAAAACCAGTACTGAAATATGGTTGTGTGTTTTCCTGGGGTGACCTCCTGGCCGTGGGTGGATGGCTGCCCATGCCACTCTGCCCCGTGTCTGGTTTTATGGCTTCTGACGAGCGAGGGACAGGGCGAGGGACCTCCCTGTGGGCCTGGGGCAGGACGGGCGTGTGGACGGAGAAGTCGGCCAGGCTCTGCCCCTTAAAAGTCTGGGGCTGGCGTCCCGGCCGGGCAAAAGGGCTGCTCCTACGAAACCAGACGTGAGCTCAGAGCAGTAAGCGGAAAAGCAGGAGCGAAGGCGAGGAGCAAGATGGAGAGGCCTCGGCGGCAGCACGCGGGGCTCGGACAAGTCCTCCTGCTCTGGCTGCTGCTGCCCGCGGCGCCCGCGCCCGGGGTCC
>NW_022900930.1:3380111-3397782 GCF_012274545.1 Fukomys damarensis | reverse complement strand
TTCCGGGGCCGGGGCGGGCCGCCGTTTCCAGGGAGCACTTCGCCGGGCTCCTCGCTGCTTCGTTTGCCCAGATGCAGCCCTTCGGTTAAGTTGTTTTTGCTTTTCTTTCTTCCCCGGTAAGTGCCCTTTACCGGCTGCCGCTCGGTTCCCCTCACGTTTTTCATTCATTTATTTGTGCGCTTGATACCCTTTATTATGGGCCAAATACTTCCTACGTGCATTTATTTTTATTGGTATGTTTTTATGATACATAATACTTTATATTTATCTCCCCATTCTTCTTTTGAATACGCTTCCTTTTAAAATTGATTTCACCTGGTCTGACCGGTCAGCTTCTCAGAGACAGGGGGAGCCTGATGGGCGAAGGAGAGGGAAAGAGGGGAGGAAGGGGAGACAGACGAGAGAGAGAGGTCCGAGACTGACCCCTGCTGCGGTCGGAGGGAGGCTGCCGGCCCCAACCCAGCTCCGAGCTTTCTTCACAGGCGCCCGCAGAGTAGGCTGGCTCCGGAGCAAGTACAACTTCATCGCCGAGGTGGTGGAGAAGGTGGCGCCC
Source organism: Fukomys damarensis (assembly GCF_012274545.1). Classification (NCBI taxonomy): domain Eukaryota; kingdom Metazoa; phylum Chordata; class Mammalia; order Rodentia; family Bathyergidae; genus Fukomys; species Fukomys damarensis. Next base: position 3,397,229 of record NW_022900930.1, on the reverse strand, counting down.
GCTGTGGTTCACTTGCAGCTGTTCCGCAGGTAAAGTAGCAGGAGGAAGACTACCCCAGCCGGACGCTTCAGAGGTCAGCCTCCCCCGTCTGTTCCAGGTCCTTTGCAAGCATCATTGAACCCCCAAATCCCTAAAAGCCTCTGTGAAGGGATCCCAGGCTCAAAGAGATTGCGGGGGATGTAGCTCAGTGCGCGCGTGAACAGTGGTGTTGTAGCTCAACTGATCCCCAGAAATGATGGAGGAAAATCTGTGCAAGGTGCTTTAGAGAGCGGAGGCACGGGGCCAGGGATTTAGCTCAGTGGCACTGTGCTTGCCTCCAAATTGCAGGGTCCTGAGTTCGATAGCAGGTACTGAAAAGAGAGAGAAAACAAACAAACAAAAAAACCAAGAACAGAGGCGAAAAAGGTTCTGGCTTCCAAATCCGAGTTGCTCTTGTGCACTTAGGTGGCTGGGTTTCTTTTGCCTTCATTTCTCACAGACAAAAGTGAAGGCCAGATGTAGGAGCTGGTAGGCACCTTGGTGATCCTAACCAGCTCCATTCCTGGTTTGCATGCAAAGAGATTCAGACCCAAAGAGGAGGATTAATTTTCCTGTGTCAGAGGGCCAGTTGATATTGGAAAGTAGGTCAGACCCTCCCTGGGTCCTTTACGTAGTGGTACCACTTTTACCCAGAGTATTGGGATTACAGTTGGCCTCTTTGTAGCAGAGGACTCACAGATTGCTGCACCGAGCAGCTCTGGAAGAGGAGAGGTGGAGCCCTGGTGGGAGAAGGTCAGGGCAAGGCACCTGCGGTCATTTGTACGTGGAGAAGCTGAAAACACAGGGAAAGTACTGTACAGTGTCTGATAGAGGTGTAAGAGGCTGTGTTCACTCCATGTGGGGGCTCATGACTCACAGGCGGTGAAGCCCCTTCTATTTATACTGTTGTCCTTTGGAGACAGGTCACACCTCGGCAGCAGGGACCTCCCCACATCCAGTGGCTCTGGGTTCATAGTGTCTGAGGATGGGCTTATTGTTACTAGTGCGCATGTGCTCACTAACCAGCAGCGCATCCAGGTGGAGCTCCAGAGTGGGGTCCAGTATGAAGCCACCGTCAAGGACATTGACCATAAATCCGACCTTGCCCTGATTAAGATTGAGCCAAATGTGAGTTCCTTGGGGTTTAATTAGACTCTGTTTATTGAGGATTTTCACGTTTGCTGAACTTTCCCACTCCACATCCACACCAGCTCTTTTCTGTCAAGTGTGTTTCTGTCCTTCACTCTCTCGTTTTCTTCCATGCCTGTTTGTATATCCCTGACAATTTCTATTCATTTCCCAGTAGTCTCCTCCTCTTCCTTCCTACCGTCTTTCTTCCTCTCCCCTCCTCCCTCCTCGCTCTCTTCCCCTTCAGCAGATGCCACTTCTGGGAAAAGCCATTTCTCTGCTTCAGATAGCAGAAATTGGTGCAATGGGCTCAGAGCTGCTAAGGAACACTTTGAGGTCTTTCCAACGTCAGGTGTGGGCTGCACACCAGCGGGATGGATATGCCATCTGAAAGCTTTTTAGAAATGCAGAACCTCGGGGCTGGGGATTTAGCTCCGTGGTTCCACTGCCTGCCTCGCAAGCGCAAGGACCTGAGTTCGATCCGCAGTCCGCCCCCCCCAAGAAATACAGAACCTCAGAGTCCATCCAGGTCTGCTGACTCAAACCTGCATTTTGATAAGACCCTGCTGTTTCATGTGCACAGTACAGTTTGAGCAGTGCTGCTCTGGCTGATCTCCTTCCTACTTGTGGTTTCTTCACTTTGTAAACTTTTGAGCTATAATGGTATTAAGTGAATTGCTAACGTCAATTTAGCGTTATCAGTTACTGCATCGGTGGTTTACTAATATTAATTTCTATGAAGTAACCATTTTCAATTTTAGAGGTGGTCTTAATCATCTTAACAAGTGAGAGCTTGGTAGTAGTTGGACTGGGAGGAAGAAGCAGCTGTAGACTGGGTGTGTGGGTGTGGGTGGGGTGGTACTTTTTAGATAAGTGCTGAAGTAAGAGATATCATCATACATTTGTTACATTTAAACATTCCGTGCATTTGGTCCTGATTTCTCTCCTTATCCTTCTGTCCTCCTCACTCTTCCCTGCCCTTGTGTAGACTGACCTCCCTGTTTTGTTGCTGGGAAGATCATCTGATCTTCGGGCTGGAGAGTTCGTGGTGGCCTTGGGCAGCCCATTTTCTCTGCAGAACACAGTGACTGCAGGGATCGTCAGCACCACACAGCGAGGGGGCAAAGAGCTGGGGCTGAAGGATTCAGACATAGACTATATCCAGACTGATGCCATCATTAATGTAAGTCACGGAGGAGGTCTGTTCTCAGCCCAAAGATACTGGTCGTGTACAGTGAGGAGGAAACTTTCTTTTGACCTTTGGGCGGGTCTGAAGGGCAGTTATGTCCCCATGAGAAGAATGGACACGTCATTGCTCAAGTTGAGCCTGTTTGATGGGATAATTGCCATCTTTACTTTTGGACGGGCTCTCCTCAGAGTCTATCGTGGAGGTCACCGCTGCTGTAGAATGTAGGGTCCTTTTGCAGTTGGTCTTTATCTACACTGACTTCAGAATTGATAATGATGAGTGGCAACATTTTGTCTGCCTTGGGGGAAGAACAGCGCACTAGAACAGGTAAAGCTCAGTGGGAACTGTGTTTAAATGACATGGAAGAATGTATTCATTGGCTTTACTGACGGCTTTTTCAACTTGTGTCTTTAGCACGGGAATTCTGGGGGGCCTCTGGTGAACTTGGTAAGTAGACATTTTCCTTGCTGTTTCAGGTTTCTTCCTAACTTTCAGAGGTTTTCCAAATTCTGTACTACAAACTTGAATACCCTCCTGTGTAGAGCTGGGGAATGAGACTTTTCTATTCTAGGATCTTAACTAAATGGTTAGGGGAAAAGGCAACATGTATGGTGAATATATCATCCTGGTGTGTGATCTCGTCTGAGAGCATAAGGCTCTGTTTTTCTTGAAAGTATTCCTCATCAGCATGGTTTGTTTGGTATTGAGCCATCAGCAAAAGCCCTGAATTTAAAGCCCAGATTTATGCCAAATGACCCAGTGTTCCTTGTAATGTATATCCTTGAAGATCCCTTGTATGGAGAGGCTGTGTATGGAGAAGCATTTCTCATGTAAGAATACTTCTTATTGGGCTGTAGATTTAGCTCAGTGGTGCTGCTGCCTGCCTCATAAGCACAAGGTCCTAAGTTCGATCCTTAGTACCAAAAAAAAATTTAGAATGCTTCTTATTTAATGAGGACTGTCTGTGCTTTCAGTCTTGACCTGCTTATAGATGATGAAACATCAGTACCAGAATCCATTGTTCTGTCATGTATTTTTTTAATTTTTAAAAATTTAAAAATATTGAATACTTTTATTTTTTATTATTTTATTTTTTATTATTTTATTTTTTATTATTTTATTTTTTATTATTTTATTTTTTATTATTTTATTTTTTATTATTTTATTTTTTATTATTTTATTTTTTATTATTTTATTTCATTTTATTTATTTTGTTTGTTTTTTGAGACAGGGTCTCCCTATGTAGTTCAGACTGCTCCGAACTCACTGTGTAGCCCAGGCTGGTCTAGAACTCACAGCGATCCTCCCGCCTCAGCCTCCCGAGTGCTGGGATTACAGGCGTGTGCCACCACGCCCAGCTCTACTACTTTTTATTAGTACATGCTTGCAGTAATAATGATTACTAATGATTACATTCATCGTGGGGAATTGGTACATAATACATGTTTCTTCTATTTTATGTAGAATCTGTAGTGGAAATGTCAGTGTTTCTAGTTGCTCAAATACATGTGAAAGCAGAAAAATGCAATGCAGTTTGACTCCTGCTTTCTGTGTCCCTTGGAACTCATTGATTTTGTTTTTTCTGTAAATATTATAGTTGCATTATCACCACCGTCATCATCATTATTAGCAGTACTGGAACTTGAACCCAGGGCCTTGTGATTGCTAGACAAGCACTCTACCACTGAGACACATCTCTAGCACTTTTTATTTTATTTTGAAAGACAATCTTGCTAATTCCCTGGGCTCGTTTCAAACTTTCAATCCTCTTGCCTTAGCCTCTTACGTAGCTGAGATTACACGCATGTGCCTTGACTCCTGGCTACATTTGCTTTTTAAGAAGCTTAACTATAAGTAAGATTATTGAGTCCATTTTACTAGTAACATTGCAGACAAGTTTTTGTGCCACCTTCTCAATTAGACAGTGAGTTCCCTAAGAGCAGGGCTGAAATGCGGACTTTCAAGCCATAGTGCAGAACTTCTGCATTATAATCTGTATCTTAATATGATCAGAATCTTTTCTGTCCTTTCCACTACCTAATAAAAGCTAAAGGATGACGAAGCGCATGAGAAGAAAAGTATTTCTACCTCATAGCATTAACTTGGCTGGCCTTAGTTCCCTCAGATCAGTTTTGCTAATTTTCTTGAATACGTTCACTGAAGTGTTGCTAAACATCTAACAGCTTTTTGTCTTTTCTGTGTTTCGTTTAAGCAACAAAAAGGCAAATGTTCCTTTTCCTTTTATTTGTATTAAAATACAAACTGTGGGTTACTTTTAAAAAATCAGTAGAATTTACTGGAGGAAAAAAATGAGTTAAAGATTAAAAGAGGAAAAATCTCGGGATGCTGGCCCCGGAGAAAAGATAGCTTTGCACCCATTCCCCTCTTTCCTCCCCACCCCAGCACACTAATCACCCGTAAAGTAGCATCCACGCTCTCTCCTGAAGAAGCCCTTGTTCTCTGACCCTAAATGACGAGCTCCAGTCCTTCCTCTGCTTGTTCTGCCGTTGCATGGCTCAGTTTGCAAAGCTTCGTGACTGGATGATGTTTCCTCCCCCACCAGGATGGTGATGTGATTGGCATAAACTCGCTGAAGGTGACCGCAGGAATCTCCTTTGCGATCCCCTCCGATCGCATTAGGCAGTTCTTGGCAGAATACCACGAGCGCCAGTCGAAAGGTGAACGGAGCGGGGGTGTTTGGTCCCCTCTTGCAGTGCTCAGGAGCGCTCCATCTTTTGAGACCAGGGTTTGAATTCTGTACAGGGTTGGGTCATTGATTCTCAGCTTCTGTATCGGTTGTTTGGGTGGCAGTACGGGGACTGGGCACAAAACCAGGCACGAGAGGTACCCAGAAGTCCTTGGATGGGCTGGTGGCAGGAGGTGCGTTTGTGCTGATGACGGAGGTTCTGTGAAGCGTGCAGTTCATGGCAGGTAGACTGAAAGGGCAACTGCTACGATCATAAAGAGACTCTGGGACTTGGCTGTCTTTTAAGCTGTGCCAAAAGGAAAGAAGTTTTATTGTTAGTCACGCATTATTATACTTTTCCTTTCCAGGCAAGGCTCCTTTGCAGAAGAAATATCTGGGCATGCGAATGCTGCCCCTCTCTTTGAAGTAAGTCTGACTTTGACTGTGTCTGGGTGGTTTTTCTGAGGCAAGTCATAGCAAGATGATTTGGACAGAAAAGTCACTGCATTTGAATGCAGTGAAGCACCCTCGTGACCAAGGGCTCTGTTTGCCACAGGATGTGTGCCCCACTCAGCCTCCAGCAGCCCTCACTGTGAAAGAGCACCTTTCGCTGGCGTGTACTGAATCACGTCCCGTGGCTCTAGCCTTTAACGTAGAGGATCACACTGTACCCAGAGCAGACGATTGTCCTGGGTGCCTGTGAGCCTTGAGCAAAGCAGACAGAGTTCCAGCTTTTACCAGAGCTCAGGTGACTTCATGTGTGTGTTAACCTCCGTGCTTCTCCTAGCCTTCTTCAAGAAATGAAAAGGCAAGATCCAGATTTCCCTGATGTGAGCTCTGGGGTTTTTGTGTATGAAGTGATTCGAGGAACAGCTGCTGAGAGGTCAGTGCAGGTCTTTCCAGAGCTCTGCATTCTTTCTGAATGTGTGCGTAGTGAATGCCTGAAGGTTCTAGACTTGCTCTGCCCATTTCCTTGGACACTGTCTGCACACAGTGTACCGAGCACCTGAAATGGGGCCAGATTGACTCAATGTCTTAGTCACTTTCTTGTTGCTGGGACACAATACTTGACACCCAAACCTCAAGGGAGGAGAGGTTCATTTGGCTCAGGCTGCAGTCCACGGCTGGCTGACTCCAGGAGAGGGAAAGGCTGTGGCTGAGGACAGCTGCTCTTGTCACGGCGGCCAGGAAGCTGAGAGGAGGGAGAGACGTCTTTCCGGGTCATGCCTCCCGTGATCTGCCTCTTCGGGTCGGGTCCTTCTTCCTAACAGCACGTTTATCCGTAGACCCCTGCGAGCTAATCACCTTTCAAAAGCCCCGCCTATGAGTGCATGAGGCTCTGGGGACATCTAGGTAGAAACCGCGACATTTGGGAACTGAATTTAAAATTTAATTTTAATCGACTGAATGAAAAAAGCCCAAGAGTAGTGCATAATATTTTCCCATTTCCCTTTTGGTTTTAGAAAGACTGTCTTTAACTTTAATCCTTGCATTATGTAAGATAGCATCATTATATAATACCTTATTAGGCATGTATTTTTTCAAGTGGATTTCAAAGACTCATGCAAAGCAAAGCATGTAAAAATCGCAGAATGCTTGTTACATGTTAAAATAAGAATGACATTCAGTTAAATAAGATACATTATCATTACAAATTTATTTCATCTATTTAAATTTTTTTAAAAGGTGGCATTAGAAAATTTAAAATGTCATATATGGCTTGCATTATATTTCTTTCTCTTTTTGCGGGTACTGAATATCAAACTCGGGACCTTGCGCTTGCGAGGCAGGCACGGCACCACTGAGCTATATCCCCAGCCCTGTTTGCATTATATTTTTATGGGACGGTACTGATGTGACAACAGTTTAAATTAATTTTACTAGGAATTAACAGATGTTTTGTAGTGGTGAGGAGCGAGCCCGGGGTCACGCGCTAGGCGGGTGCTCTGCTGCTCAGTTACATTCCTAGCCCCATCTGACTTACCCGTCTTACTCACTGAGGGCTGTAGGTTATGATGGCAACCGGGTATGCCATAGGCCTTGCTCCAGAAATAGCGGTCATGTATCTTTGGGTCTGAGATTTAAGAAATTATTAAAATTGCGTTATACCCTGAGGTCACTGTTTCTTCATTTAACTAATTGGCACATACTATTTTGGATATATATTGTCACTTGGGCCAGCTAATGTCTAAGTATCTGCCTAACACTGTTTGTATGTATTGTAGATCTTTTAAAACACCTTTTACTTTGAGCTCTAGATGACAGAGGGCAGTGCTGAGACTTGTGTCATAAACTCAAGGCCAGAACAGCCCCCATGGAAGGTTTTCCAGTTGACTTTGCTGTTGTTTTAGAACATTTAATAGTAGGGAAGAGGTGGCTTGTCCTATATATATATATATTATTCTCCTTGGTCTCTCACTTTTTCATTATCTTTCTTTCACCATTTTTATTTTTCAAGATCTCGTAATCTATTTAGAATACAGCTTTCTCACAGGTGGAAAGAAATCATAGGTACCGTCTATTCGGTATGGCTAAATGTTAGATCTCGCTTTACTGAAGTTGGCTTGTTATGGGCTTTCCTGGTTCTGGTCCTGATTTCTACCCCTACTCTCACCTGTAGCTTTTTAACTTCTTGTCAAAGGTCAAAATGACTGCTTTCAGCTAAGTTGTTGCTACTCAAAATATGGTGTATAATCAGGCCATTAGCATCAGCGGAGCTGGTGAGAGGGTCAAATCGCATGCCCTACTTGGCATTCACTGAATTAGAATCTGCACCTGCTTTGTGGTGTTGAGGATCAAACACGGCCCGGCACATGCTAAGCAAGAGATCTCCTGCTGAGCTACATCCCCAGCTAGAACCTGGGCTTTTAGCAAGATCCCCAGGTGCTTTGTAGGTTTTAGGACTGAGAATTACTTCTGGAAGTCACTGAGGTGTGGATACCCAGGCTTTCTGCCTTTTGCTCTTACATCTGATGATAATGATAATAACAATAATTACAGTTTAACAGCTGGCACTTAGAAAGCATTTACTGTATGCCAGGCACAATTTAAAGTATTTTATACACTTGTTTGAGCCCAACAGTCTTATGATGGAGGTAGTTTTGTGAGGGAGCAGCTGTGTTATAGAATGGGGAACTTAGAAAGTTACGCTGTGGGTCAGAGAAATGTGGCCCCTGGCTGAAACCCTCTGTTGCCTTGCTTTTTTTTGTTTTTGAGAGGCAGAGTGATTTAGTGGCAAAGCAATGAATTTTCAAGCCTTAAAAGCCAGGGTCATATCCTACTTTCACCTCTTAGGAGTTGTGTGACCCAGGAAAGGTCATTTATTTCATCTGAGCCTAGTCATTTGGTATGTAGTGGGTATAAAGTAGTAACTTGCAGGTTTCTTTCTTGTTCTCTTTTCCTATGCATAGAACTGCTATGAATTAAGCTCTTTGTGCAGACAGTTCTAAATCATTCTACTAAACTGTCCTTGTTCTCAAGACCTTTCCTGAATGTAGCTCTATAGTTGCTTCTCTTCACATCTGCTTGTTTAAATTTCCTTTTTTTTTTTTTTTTTTTGATGCTGAGGATTGAACCCAGGGCCTTGTGCATGGTGAATATACACTCTTCCTATTTCCTTTTTGAACTCCACATATCTTGGTAATTCTACTGCACTGTGTGTGTGTGTGTGTGTGTGTGTGTGTGTGTGCGTGCACACATGTTCTATGCTCCTTAATCAGGTTTCTTCTTGAGTCATTTAATTTAATGGCTCTCTTCCAGCATGTTTTCACCTTTAAGACAAACCATCAGCCTGGCTATGTGTTTATTGCAGAATATATTATTTGGAACTGCTTTTGTTTCTAGAATATACATTCTGTATGAAGCAAATGTATTGGAGACTGACTGAATAGAATCACAACTTTTGGAAAAAGGAGCCTAGAATCAAAGGTTCAGATATGTAGACTTGGAAGGTTGAGAGTCACTTTTTATCTCCTGGAAGCAGCATTTCTGTAATGCAGCTCAGCACGTTCTTCAGTTCTTTTAAACTGTGGGACACCTGAATCAAACTGATCAGAGTACAGCTGTAGAGGAAAAATGTACTGCTCAGGCTTTGTACTTTTGCTGGTCAGTCTGGGAATGTGCTTGAAGTAGAGAGAGGTCAGAGACGAACAGACGTTAAAAATGAAGCTCTCCATTCCAAACCAGGTCCAAAATTTGGGTGGTGTAAACTTCTTATATGATTGTCAAAGTCTATTAATTTTATAAAGGTAAATAGGATTGTTGTCCTCCAGATGATTTTGTAGCATCTTTTTTTTTTTTTTTTTGAGACAGGGTCTCACTAGGTAGTTGAAACTGACCTGGAACTCACTATGTAGCCCAGGCTGGTCTCGAACTCACAGTGATCCTCCTGCCTCAGCCTCCCGAGTGCTGGGATTACAGGCATGCGCCACCACACCCGGCCTTGTAGTATATTTTAGAAGAGCTATCATATTTGGATTAAGGTTGTATCTGTTTATATATTTAACACCAGCAAAACAGTACTGAAAGAGGTTTTACATTCTAGATGGGGAGGAGTAGAACTCTTAAAACTTCACGGTTTCATTTTTTTTCTTCCTTCTCAGCTCTGGGTTGAGAGACCATGATGTGATTGTCAGCATCAATGGGCAGCCAGTTTTTACCACAGCCGATGTCATTGAAGCTGTTAAAGACAATGCTTCCCTTTCCATTATCGTGCGTCGAGGGAGTCAAACCTTGTTTCTCACAGTCACACCCGACATAATCAGTTAAGCGTCTTGCTTTAGAAGACATTTAACAAAACCAAAGTTTTATTGCCTGGTTTGTATGGAAGATGTACTGAAGATGGCAGGGGTTTCTGGAGCTCTTTCTCATTAAGAAAAATGATGTCTAATTAAATGCATACACACAGGGCCGGCATTGCCAGGCTCGGGGAGCCACTCTGCTGCACAATAGCCTTTGTAAGCCAAGTAGAAGGACATCGTGCCACAAAGTCTTGAGTTGATAAAATTTTATTTACAGAAAGGAGACAACTAAAAAGCAGGCACAGTTTCTAATAAAACCTTGACAGAGAGACACTTCATTATTTTAAGTCTTATCTTACAACCACAAGCGAGATATAACACACACATAGACAAATTGATCTATTCACCAAATACTAAGAAACAACCTGAGCTCAGGGTGTAAAATATTTTAATATTACTGCTTTCTTTAGTCAGTTTTCCAGGTTTTATCACATTTGACCAAAGTTTGTGGACATTATTTAGAAGTTAAGGGGCTGGGGATTTAGCTCAGTGGTTCTGCTGCCTGCCTCACAAGTGCAAGGTCTTGAGTTCAATTCCTGGTACCAAAAAAAAAAAGTGCTATTTAGAAGGTTAAGTCAAAACTTAATAATGGGGGATTGTCACACAAGAGTATTACTAATGACTCTCAAATTATCAGTCTAGCAGTAGAAATAACTTTAGTAACCAACAGGGCTTCTAACAAAATAGTTTTGTGAAAATGTACAGACTTTTAAGTTTTTTTACTGGAGTTTTTCCTGGCAATAACAATGATTTCAAAGTTCATTTTTTCAAGAAAATAAATTTTTCTTTCTTTTCTTTTTTTATGGGGGGCTTGAACCCAGGGGCACTCTAACACTGAACTACCTCCCTAGCTCTTTTTAACTTAAGACAGCGTCTCACTAGGTCACCTGGGTTGGGCCCATAGTAGCTACTCCAAAGTAGCTGGTACAGGCATGTGTCATGGTGTCTGGCTAACAAAGTAGCTTTTGATGGTGTGTGCAAACATTTTTAGGGAATAGTTTTTTTTGTGTGTGTGTGAGACGAGGCAGGTTTATAGGTTAAAAGTAGTATCTTATTCGGAATTATTAGTTCCTGTTTTTCAAACTTCCCCTAAAAATGAAGTGCTTTGTTGTTTTTGTTTTTTTGTATTGGTCTACAGATCAAATACAGGGCCTTGTACATACTAGGCAAGAGCTATCCACCTATGCCAAAAGTAATATATATTTTTTTAATATGGTAACTTTGGGGGCTAGGGATTTAGCTCAGTGGTTCTGTTGCCTGCCTTGCAAGCACAAGGTCCTGAGTTCGATACCTGGTACCGCAAAACACACACACACACACACACACACACACACACACACGCAATATGGTAACTTTGAACCTTCATTAAATTCTACACAGAATTTCATATGTATGTATATTTATCTGAGGAGAGGGTCCAGTTTCTTCATGATCCATAACAACTAAAAGTATTAAAAATATTGCCTAGGGCATAGAGAATATGGATTGAGAATCTGCCACCAAATACTGTTATAAGCAAGGTTAAAGTCAGTGTAGTAAGCTAAGATTTAGCTCAGTGGTTCCACTGCTTGCCTCACAAGTGCAAGGTCCCGAGTTCAATCCCCAGTACTGAAACAAAAAACTAAACAAATAAGAAGCATAAACAAAACAAAGCAAAGTCAGTATGGCACAGAATTTTTAAGATGGAACAAAGTAAACTGTTTCAATTTTTTCTGCAATGCTACCTCTAGTAATAGAAGAGTTGATCATACCAGGCATGATAAACTAGAAACTTTTAGGAAAATGATAGAACATTTTCAGGGAAGTTATTCTAACTGTGATTCTTGGTCTTTAAGTCAGTTATTATGAGAGTAAACAGAATTCTTCCTTGAGTATTTCTGGATTTTGTGTTATTCCTTTTTTTTTTTTTTTTTTTTACAGGGGATCAAATCCAGGGCTTGCACATGCTAAACTACAGCCCCAGCCCTGTTGTAAATTATTCTGAATAGTAGGCTCTAGGTTTGACTTGTATACAAAGTCTACTTTTTATTTTATACTTAATAGTTCTTTTCAATTGAAAAGGATGTGAACTGGGTTTTTAAAACCATGTACAATCGGGAAAATTTCTTTTTACTCCCAGGGACTTGGGAGTGCAAAAGCTTAAATGTATCCCTTTCTGCTTGCTGTAGCCCACTGTAAGAGCTTTTACTGTCATGCTTATTTTGAGAGAATGTTTAGTTTTTCCTTGCTCTCATAAATCACATCCTAATTCTCCTAATATTTGATGTCTTTTAAGTAGGAATATGTTTTTCTTTCCAAAGGCATGGTGGTTCTCATTTTACCTTGCCTAACTTTAAAATGATTTTTATATTACTTTATCATCCTATAACATGGGCTTCAAAAACTGGAAGACACAGACTTTTTAGATAGGACATTTCTGCCAAGAGAAATAGCTTAACTCATTCGTGTCTGGTGTAGCATTCAAAACATAACTGAATTGAAGGAATTATCGGACTGATGTATTGCCTCTGGAACATGTAGGGTTTATTAATACAGTGGTTCATTTCGATGAGTAACTTTCAGCAAAACAAAATATAATTTTGAGTTTCACTTTCCCTCTAGAAAATACTCGTATTGGATTCTAGGTTGGCAAAATTTATTCTACAATTTAAATTTAAAGTCAGAATTTCAGGCCATGTCTACTTTAAAGTCAGAATTTTAGGCCATGTCTACTTCTGCTAAAATTTTCACTGGCTCAGGTTTGAATCGTCTCTGCATGAAAATAGGGTCACAAAAGGCACATGGATAACAATACTCACTTTGCCTATCGTATTGGGTTCTCGTCTCCAAAGGACTGAAGACCAGCAATATACAGAAATAAAGAATGTGGAAATCTATCTGCAGTTTGTGTTAGTCCTTAGCCTTTGTACGCTGTACATGAGGAAAGGTACAAATTTGATCCCCACAAAACCATTTGCTTGTCATTTCCAGTCCATAAGGTAGGATTTGAATTGAAAATCCCATAGTCTAAAGAATTCTTCTTACAAACCCATTCCCTCCAAAGAGAGAAATGTTCAGGTCTGATATCAAAGAAGTCTGAGCCTGTAGAGATGAGTTTAGAAGACAGAGGCTCACTTGTCTCTCTGGGTTGTAACAGCAGCTCTTTTTAGTAAATGGTGCACCAGTTGCTACCGTCACTTGGCATTAGCCCTCCAGTGATGAGCAAAATCAGGTCAACAAACCACCAAATCCCAAGTCCTCCAAGTGTCAGTAGCTTCCCAACTGCTGTGCCAGTGTGTCCCAGACAGAAACGATCTACTCCAAAACATCCCAGGAAGAAGGAGTACAGTAAAGTAGTTATGAAATAGTGTCCAGTATACCTGGATAAAAGGAATGAAAAGAGAAGATGTTTAAGGAAAATAAAAACACTTAAAAGATGAATGATTTTAATATAAGTGAAAAAAATGGTATCACCGTTCCTCTGTGGCGTCATACCTTCTATGCTCAGTTGGTGTGGTCATAAAGTCAAGCAAAAGGGAGACTACGAGAAATACCAGTTTATTATACTCACGGGTATTAGAGGCAGGAGGCATGGTCCACTCTTCAGGGACATGTGGGAGGGACACCAGCGTGGGGAGAAGGCAAGAATGAGGGGAGAGTTTAGGGCACTGCCTTTATTGGGATTTCTTTAGGAAAGCCAAGGCAGGGGAGGGTGAAGAACTCAGGACTGGCAAGTCTGAGCAATTTCAACAACTTCTAGGCTGTAGGAGTGGTCCCTAGTTGCCTGGCACTTGATCCTGGGATGATCAAGGCAGAGGAATGTTTTCTCCCAAGGTTACAGGGCAGATTGAGGAAGTACGGGTCTGGATTAGTTTGTGCACCTGTCAAGGTCACGCTCCTGGCTGAGTTCTTTGCTATTTCTAAGGTAGGAAATTTTTCGTTTTGTTTTCTTTTTGAAACAGGATCTCCCTATGTAATTCAGGCTGGCGTTAAACTCACTAAGTATCCCAGGCTGGAATTACTCAGTGATCCTCCCATGTGCTGGGATTACAGGTGTGCACCACACCTGCCCAGCACTCTTTGCTGTCTCTAAGAATTGATCAGGCTCGGGAGGGGCAGACTCTCCCCAAGCAGATTTTTTAAGATGTCACATATCATAATTCTATAAAACCTTCGCAGAGGTGGACTGCATAAAAAAAATCACCAAGCACATTTGTGTAACAGACGTGTGAGTGGAGTTTGAGCTCCCATCATCCCCTGTGCATATGCAGGCTTCTTTCTTGAGGCTTGGCTGGCTGCCTTTGCGTCTAAGAAATGTAGCTTTTCCTACTGAGCACCTGATCTCCGTACATCTTTCCTGCTGTTTTGTGGCAGCTAAAGGGACTTTCTGAGGCTTCAGTCCTTCATACGATGAAGACATTTAAATGCAGTTGCTAATACTGCCACTAAACCACGGACCCTTTCCATTCACTGACAATATAAGTAAATTCTGTGCGTTCCAGTGCAAGTTACAAAAATGACCCTAACCCTTTAACTGAAGATCAACTGATTTCTAGAGTAATCCTCACTTTTCATAATGAAATACTGATTCCTAAAATAGTAAGGCATTTTTCACTGGATTTATGTCTTTCAGGTTTTGGGAGTTAGGTCATCTGGTACAATTTCTGCATATTGAGGACGTGGGGATCGATTCTGAATGTTCACAGAAACTTGCCTTCTTAGTGAAACAGATAGAGGGTCCTCTACTCTATAACTCTATGGCTCTGTCAGTGGATTATGCGCTTAAAAGTCACAACAAAGAAAGACAATGAAAATAGCTCTTACCTTCATCCAAGTATCAACTACCCCATTCAGAAGCTGGGGATGAGGCCCTGGGTTTAATTCCACATACCACACACACACACACACACACACACACACACACACACACACAAAGAAAAGAATAACACCTACTTTATACAAGGTCTGTTTTCTCGTAGGAAGGTCCTATGACTGGCACACTCAATTCCATCTAGGGCTCGACACTGGACAGCAGTGTGTTCCACGTCACTGTAGGCCTGGCCACCAAACTGTGGAATAATCACCAAACCAAGCAACACAGAATACGTCTTTAGACTCACTGATAAAGGCTGTTTGAGTACTACATTCTGACAAGGTTGGGTAATACTCTGCTCAAAGACACAGAGCTCAGTGACATACTTCCAATGATTTTCAATGAGTCCATCCGAAGTGGGCATTGTTTTAAATAAACATTTTTCTCCATTTATGACTAGCCACTTTATTAATAAAGTAAAACCTCCCTTAATCAATTTAATGAATGGCATTCAAAAGAAATTGACACTGCTTTAATTATAATTACATGAAAAAGAGCACGCTGTGGAACATTTGAAAAGTCAATGTGTATTTAAAAAGTCATTGTGTAACTGGAAGTCTGTTTTATATCCATTATAAATAAGTAGAGCTAAAGGGGAAGTAAAAGAATTAGGATGTGTTATGTACACATATGTGTACCATCTCTCTCTCATGCACATGATCATTAGGTACTGCAAACACGGACTAATAAAAATTTTAAAAATTAAAATAATGAACAATATCAACTGTCTTAGACTTTAGGGCATGAACAAGGTGACTATCAGATGTTTATAGTCCATCTACAGTGTAAATGTAAATTCCAGCAAACATTTTTGGAAAAACCTGGGCCTCTTACCCTTTGCTTAACTGAATGCTAGCAGAGAAAACACAGATGTACACTTTTTTACTGGCACCTTATTGGTGCTTTACTACTGTTTTTGTTGGAGGCTTGCTCAAAGGGAAGGGACTGGAAAAATAAGGATGGTTACTCCGAATCCCTCCCCAGTACTGCCAATCTTGGACGTTCTGGGTGAGGTCTGAATCTGACTGCCTTAACAGGATAAACTTAGTTTTTAATTAAAATGTTAATTTAGTTAACTAAATGTTAGTTTTAATTAAAGTTGTTAAGTCAATGTTAATCAAGCTTTTATCAGTATCACTGTATTTAAAATGTTTCTTTACATATGATTCAGTCAGAGTTGCCTTCTGGCTTGTTACTTTCAAGTATATTCCTGAGTCTGATTTAGTACAAAAGATGGTTTCCTATAATTCTC
Organism: Fukomys damarensis; assembly: GCF_012274545.1. Classification (NCBI taxonomy): domain Eukaryota; kingdom Metazoa; phylum Chordata; class Mammalia; order Rodentia; family Bathyergidae; genus Fukomys; species Fukomys damarensis. Next base: position 3,381,305 of record NW_022900930.1, on the reverse strand, counting down.
TTGAATTTTGCATTATCATGATGCAAAGGTTGGTGTTTCAGAGACTGACTATAAGTGTATACCTAGGTTTAGGGATATTATTTATGGATCCGAATGGCTTCTTTCCATTTCAAGAGGCCAAAAGTTTCCCTTGACTACTTCAACCTCTTACAAAGACGCATCCTGATAGACCCTATCAACTTCCTAAGGACGCAGCAGAACCTGCTGAAAAAAGCAGCAAGAAGAGATTTGCCCCAAAAGTGCCTGTAATCAGTTTTACAAAGTGCCCTTCTTTTGTTCTTTAGGAAAGGACACACCGTGAAGGACAGGTGACATTTTAGCTTCAAACCTATCCCTTTCAATGGCCAAAGGAATGGAAGGCAGAATGGTCTGTGTGTGTGTGTGTGGGGGGACACGGCACAGAAACTGCTCCTTCCTGAGGATACTAAGTATCTTGTTCAGCAACTGATTGCTGTAAATTTCCACTGACAGTCATTTGGACAGATTCCTACAAAGTGCCACTTTGTGAGAGCTTATCTTTTTCTGTAACAACGTTTGGCCTTACTATTGCTCTGTGGATGTTTGCTTATAGAGCAAAACAAAAAGCTCACCTTGAGGCAACCGTAACCAAGTTCCTGGGATGCAGTTGAATTTCCAACATGATCCACTGGGTCATCACAGACTATAAATTCGTCAGGTCTGAAAATCAGCAGTCAGATCATGATCACCATTATCCTCTTTGCAAACTGCTGTTTAGTTGTACACAAAACAGACGAGCCGTTTCTTGACTAAGTTCTGTGGGACTCATTTTCACTTCCTAGACCCTTTTCCAGCCCCGTGGTGGTGTCAATGGCCCTGAAGCACAGCAAGTCACATTAACAGCCACCCAAACGACCCTTTGGCTGGGGAGGTGTTTCTAGCCCTGTTCCTGCTCGGATTCCACTTCTGCCAGGGTTTCAACTCCCCCTAGGTGATCAACCGCAAGGCTATGACAGCAACATTTAAGCCAAAGGATTTTCAGTGCTGTGCTTTTCCCAAACGCGTTTCTTTATTCGATCAAAGCCCCATGTTAAAAAATGGCTTGATCCTGCAAAGGTACAGCTATTGCTTTTGTAGCAAGTCATTTATTCAATTTGTGCCTCACTCAGTACCCACAGCCTGGCACGCTTCTTCAGATGCTGTCACACCACTTTCGGGACCCCCCCCCCCCCTCCC
>NW_022900930.1:3379244-3380084 GCF_012274545.1 Fukomys damarensis | reverse complement strand
ACAGCCTGGCGCTTCTTCAGATGCTGTCACACCACTTTCGGGACCCCCCCCCCATCTGCCACAGACACAAACGGCGGAATCCCGCCCGAGGGAGCAGAAAGCGAAACCGGCCGTGAGGACCGCCGGCCCCAGATCCGGTCTCAGGGTGGCGAGGGTCTAAAACCAGGCGGCCTCCGCCCCATCCCCGCTCTGCATCCCGGCGTGATCCCCGGCCTTTCTCCACCTCCACCCTCCTCGATGACGGTGGCTTACAGGTAAGAGCAAAGGATGACTGGAGAGTGGGGGTCACCGTAGTCCCAGTTCGGTGCACCCGCCAGGACCTCAGGGTGGGCGGCGCCCGCCGACGTGAGCTCCAGCTCGGCAGTAGCATTGTACGAGTGGCTCCGAGAGACGCAATGCAGCAGAAGTAGGTTTCCCAGCAGCAAGGCCGCCTGGCCGCACAGAAGCAAGTAACTCACCGGGCAACCACCCAGCACCATCCTCCCCAGCCCGGCGGCGGAGACTCGGCCTTAACCGCAAAGCCAGGCGGCCACAGCGCAGCTAAGCCTACCCTGTCAGGCCGCTGTGCGTAGCCTCCCCCTCGCTACCGGAAAGCCAATGGGCGCGCAGCGCAACGCCCCGCCCACCCCCACAGCCAATCAGAAGAGGTCTGGGAGGAGGATGGGGTTGTGTTTCGCTTCTTAGTTCCTTTCCGGGTCTCACGCTCCTCCTCCTTACACAGAGAACGCTTCGTCCAATCGGCTTCCTCGACCCCACAAGTGGGCGGGCTTGGGACGGGGGCGGGGCCGGCCGGTGCGGACTCACGAGTGAGGCGGGTTTCGAAATCTCTCTTCCTCGCTC